>NC_058133.1:77956841-78022472 GCF_016433145.1 Gracilinanus agilis
AAAAAGAGAGAGAGAGAGAGAGAGAGAGAGAGAGAGAGAGAGAGAGAGAGAGAGAGAGAAAGGGAGAGAGAGAGCGAAATCAGCAAAAGGAAGTAGAGGGAAGAGGTGTTAAGCCTCTATAAGAAACCTTAGTGGGGACATTATACAATAACTAACTTCAATTATCTAAAGGATTATTGTGTAAGAGAGGGATGGGACTCGTGCTTGGCCCTAGAGAGAACAATGAAAAACATCAAGTGGAAATTGCAGAGGAATAGATTTAGATTTGATGTAAAGAAATACTTTCTACTTATTAGGCTCTCTAAAAGTAGAATGGGTTACCTTGAGAGGTGATGAGTTCCCTTGCACTTAAACTCAAGCAAAAACTGCTTGTCAGTTAGGTAGGGGAGTAGATCTTTATTTTTATTTTTTTATGACTTTATAGATGTCCTTATCTCACCCAAGCTGGAAATGCAATCATCATTCTTGGGTCCCATCCTACTGCTGAGTAGCATGGGTACTTAGACCATTGCAGACCTCTTTGGCAGCATGGTGTGGTGAGCTGCTCTCACTTCCCCACTTCTATCCCCAAATACAAACACTTCCTTCTAGGAAACTTGCAGGACTGGTGATGAACCTGGCTCCCAAGCTCAGATCAAGGGTTTCACCAGCCTCAGCCTCCCCAGTAGCAGGGATTATAGGTATCTACCACCAACCTACCAGAATTCTTTTTCACATAAGAGTTGAACAAGGTGGTGGTCTCTGTTGTACCTTTCCTGCTCTGAAATTCAATTATTACCTGGGGCAAGAGATAGATGACTCAGTGGATAGGGAGCCACACTTAGAAATGGGAAGTCCTAGGTTCAAATCTGGCCTCAGATACTTCCTAGCTGTGTGACCCTGGGCAAGTCATTTAATCCCCATTGCCTAGTACTGGCCACTCTTGGAACCAAAACACAATATGGATTCTAAGATGGAAGGTAAAGTTTTTAAAAATGTTATTACTGGACTCCTATTAACTTAAAGTCAGGGATACAATCGATTTCGTTTTCTTTTTTCTTTTTTTTTTTTAACCCTAACCTTTTGTCTAGACTTAATACCAAGTATTAGTTCCAAGGCAGAAGACCAGCAAAGGCAAGGCAATGAGGAATAAGTGACTTGCCCAAGGTCACACATCCAAGAACTATCTGAGGCCAGATTTGAACCTAGGACCTCCCATCTCTAGGCCTGGCTAGAAGCCACTGAGCCACACAGCTGCCCCTACTTCATTTTCTAACTGTTTTCTACGTATCTGCTTTGTCTCCCTCAACTAACTTGAAGCTTTTCAGAGGCTGAGAACACATGTGATATTTCTTCTGCTCTACCCCATTTTAGCTCCATTCCTAAATTCCAGCACTCTCTCTACTGTGCCACCCAGCTGCCCCTATGAAATAAGTTAGTATTTATATAGCCCTTTAAGGTTTTCAAAATGATTTATGAAAGTTCTCATTTTATCCTCGTAACCACTCTGGGAAGTAGGTGCTATTCCTATCCCCATTTTATAGATGTGGAAACTGAGGCAACTAAGTGACTTAGCCAGAGTCATAGAGCTTGTATCTGAGGCTGGATTTGAACTCAGAACTTCCAAAATCCAAATGCAATCCAATATTCCATCCACTATGCCACCAGCTGCCTCAGGAAGGGCTTAAAAGAGATGACCTCCAACGTCCCACTCAACTTGATTGGTTTATGATTTAGGTAGAATAAAGTGCTTATTGAGCACCCAAACCCTCATCTGTAACACCAAAGTTTAGGCAACAGGGAGGCGTGAGAACCGCTGGGCTACATAGCTGTAGGAGAGTGGCTTTGACAGCACTGGACTCCCACCTGAGTTTTCCCAGCTGCTGGATTTTTGAGAGGAGGATTTATTGCATCTAGAGTCTGGTTTGCTTTCAGCAAATCTTATTCAAGAAAATGCCGCTGACTTCTAAGATGTTTTGAGAGTCTAAAGTTATGGCAGTTGGACATGATGCCTTAAATATATGGGGTGTTCCATTTGAAATTCAGAGCTGATTTCTGTGAAATGATGTCACTTGAAGAATAGCAGCTGGTTTTCCTATTGGAGATCAAGAGAATGATGATCTGTGTCCCCAGAAGCTAGCACAGGACCTCAAATTTAATAGGCACTTAATCAATGCTCATTAAAAGAGTGAGCAGCCAGGTGGCCTATTGAACAGCATACTGGACATACTGGACTGGACAACATATTGGACTGGAGTCAAGAAGACCTGAGCAAAATCCTACCTCACTCAATAGGTGAGGGGAGAAGAAGGAGGAAGAGAGAGCACTTGAAACTCTGAATTTTTAACAATCCTGCCTTAAATACTTCCTAAATATATGACCCAAGGCTAATCACTTTAAATGCCTCTGTTTCTCCATTTGTAAAATGGGGGCAACAATAGGCTCTACTTTTTTTTTTGTTCCCCAATTTCCTTTATTAGTCCCAATCCAATCATCTTCCCCTTCTTTCCCAATTATCCATCCAAGCTGGATGACTCCTCAGGGTGTCACCAGGCTTCGACATACGGGACTTATAACTATGAGCAGATCTTTTCTTCCCCACCAGAGCATTATTGCATCTTTTTTTTTTTTTTAATGTGAACTTAAATTTTTTATAATTTTTGTTGTCATGCAAAACACACTTCCATATTGGTTATTGTTGTAAGAGCAAAGTTACGCATAACCAAAACCTCAAAATAAAACCATAAATACACTGATGTAAGAGACAACTCCAACAGTTCTTTCTCTGAAGATGGATAGCATTCCCCATCATAAGTCTTTCAGGATTGGGCCAGATCAGTGCATTGCTGAGAGTAGCCAAGTTTTCACAGATAATCACCGTCCAATATTGCTATAATTGTATACAATGTTCTCCCTGTCCCGCTTATTTTGCTCTGCAACAGTTCCTGCAGATCTTTCCAGCTTTTTCTGAAATTATCTAATAGCACCTACTTTGGAAGACTGTCACGAGAATCTGATAACATGATATGTGTAAAATATTTTGTAAGCCTTAAAGACCTATATAACTGTTACCTATAATTGATTATAAAGAATGGAAGGAATCAAGTATTTATTCAATGCCTGCTGTGTGCTAGACATTGTGCTAAGCACTTGATAAATATTCTTATTTGATTTTTTAAAAAGACAACTATTAGGGTTCTGACTGTCTCTTATCTATGTGGTAACTATGACCGGTTGGGGTTATTGAATCAGGGGCACAGATAAAGCTGCTGATTCTTACTGTTGCATAGAATAAGTCTGTCTTGTTGCTTGTATTTTTGTGTTTTCACTCAGAAACCCAAAGTGGCAACATTTTTCTGGCTGAGAGGTCCACTTTGAGCTCATACACCTCAGTCAACATTTTCCTCAGGTTATCTCTGGATAATAGGTGAAAAAATTAAAGAAAGACCAAAAGAAAAATGGTCTGTCAACTTGACACCATATCAAAGTAGATCCTCCTATAGTTCATCTTCCCAAGAGTCAGAGCCTATTAAGTTCTTACTGGGGGCTGGCTTCATCAGCAAAACCTGTCCTCCAAGAGGTACCAAGAGTTTTTTCCAAGCCAACCAATTTCTCTTAGAGGAAGCCCCATTCATTAAGACTTAATCTTCAGTCTTCCCAACAAAATACCAATAGGTATGTCCACATAAGAGATGGGTACTTTCAAAACTTCCAAACATCTAATATCATAAGGTAGCATTGTTTGCAATAGAGAAATACTAGAAGCTTTCCAAATAAGTTCAGAAGTAGAACTAGGATTCCTTGATTTGCCAGTTTTATTTGACACAGCACTAAAAAAGTAGGCTATGGTTATGGGACAAGAGAACAAATTAAGAGAATAAAAATCACCAATTAGAGAGCAAAATTATTTCTATTCACAGATGATACAATGGTTTACTTAGAAAAGCTTAGAGAAACAGCCTAGAAAATCTAATGAAGATGATTAATAGCTTCAGCAAAATAGCAGGATGCAAAAGAAATTCACATAAGTCAGCAAAAAAGCAAGACGAAATTATAAAAGGAATTCCATTCGAAATAAGCAAAAAATGAATAAAACAACTGGGAGTTAACATACCAACATATACATAAGACATAAATAAATAAAACTATGAAATATTCTGTACAGAAACAAAGGAAGACCCCCAAATTGGAGAGTTATTCAACACTCATGATTGAGTTACACCAAAATAATTTACAGTATATCCCCATTTTAAAGAGGAGGAAGGAATACAGCTAGATGGCTCAGTGGATTGAGAGCCAGGGCTAGAGACAGGAAGTATTGGGTTCAAATCTGAAATTAGACAGTTCATAGCTGTGTTTCTCTGGATTCTTCTGCCTTGGAACCAATACACAGGGTTGATTATGAGACGGAAGGTAAAGGCTTTTAAAAAAAAAAAAAAAAAAAAGGAGGAAGTTCAAACTAAGAATTCAAGGGATTTGCCCCAGGCCACACAGCTAGTAAATAAATATCTCAGGCAAGATTTAAACTCAGTTTTTCCCGACTCCAATTTTAGCACTCTATCTAATAAGTCACCATCTTACTACAGTATGTTTCAGATGGATAAGCACTCTTAATAGTAGATGCCATATAATAAAAATATTAAAAGAAAAAAGAATATTATAACTTTTTCAACTATTATGGAGGAAAATTCTTACCAAAGAATTATAGAATAATAGAATATAATAATTATCGAAGAGATTATATAAAACTAAACAAGCCTGACAATATATATCTAAAAGCTTTTATATAAACAAAATTAGTGCAGATAGAATAAGAAAAACTGTAAACTGAGGGAAAATCCTCCAATAAAACATTACTGATAAGTAATTCATGGAGAATGACCCCATTTATATAGAACTAAGAGTCCTTCCCCAATTGACAAGTAGTCAAAGGATTTGAATGAATAATTTTTAAAAGAAGAAATATAAACTATCAATAGCTATGTGAAAAAGTCCCCAAATTTAATAATGAAAAGTTACAATAATCAACAATAGGAGCAATCTGATATAAGATATATGATAAAGGAGTCAAGAAGTCTTGGGTTCAGATCCCACCTCAGATACTAGTGTAAAGGATAAAATTATGGTTGGACTGAATACATAAGAGTATGGTTGCTAGGAATTGCTATATCTCAGTTCCAAAGTGTGTATGTGTATATATATATATATATATATATATATCAATTTATTTATAAAATGAAGGGAAAGAGTGAAATTAGAGATATGAGAAAAATGGCAGAGTAAGAGCCATAGTAACAAGCCAGACTATGCTCAAGCCCTGGCTTTACTCAGCAGGCTACAGAAGCCCCAATCACAGGGTCTAAGGGTCAGTTAACAAAGATTTTAGCCAAGAGGCCTCCTCCCAGACGATGGGCCCCTCTGGAGGCTAGGACCTTCTGAAAAGCCAGGGAAGGGAGTCAGCCTTTTTCACTCACCTTGTGGTAGTTCTAAGGGAAAGCAGTCCTCAGTCCTCAGCCAGAGCTCCTCCAGGGTCAAGTTGAAGGCAAAAGACCCTCTTCGTAGGAGGTTCTTGCAATTTATAAAGACCTTTCCTTTCATCACTTCCTGTGCTTTCCTCCCACTTTACGTGTACCAATTACAGCTAAAGTTTTGCTTAGGACTGCTTGGGAGCAGTCAATCAATTCTGATTTGTCACCAGCTTTCACACACATGGGTTTCAGACTTCCCCATACTTAAGGATAAGTGGGGTGTGTACACTTTTCATGCTTAAACCTAAAAATGGGCAGGGTAGAGTTAATCCCATCTTCACACTAGCATTGTAATCTTGGGCAAGTCATTAGGCCTCAATTTCCTCAATTTTAATCTTTAATATGAGGGGGTTGAATTTGATAACATCTAAGTTTCTTTCTAGTCCTAAATTTATGATCTTAAAAATCATAGGATAGGGGGCAGCTCGGTAGCTCAGTGGATTGAGAGTCAGGCCTAGAGGCGGGGAGGTCCTAGGTTCAAATCTGGCCTCAGACACTTCCCAGCCGTGTGACCCTGGGCAAGTCACTTGACCCCCATTGCCTACCCTTACCACTCTTCTGCTTTGGAGTCAATACACAGTATTGACTCCAAAATGGAAGGTAAGGGTTTAAAAAAAATCATAGGATAATTGTGATTATCCTATGTTACAATTACTCATACTTATGATACTAAATAATCAAATTATTCTGAGTTATGGAGTCATATTGATAGAGATGATAAAATAAAACCAATAAAAATGATAAAATATAGTAATAATCAATGCTGATCTGGGACGTCTTGACACTCTCCACATGGAATTCCAAAGGAAAGATTTAAGAACAGTCTCACCAGCTCCAGAGCTCCTCCAAGTCCCAGTCACAAACCAGAAGAAGAGAAGCTGAGCTCACTGAACTCTCTTTTGAAGGAGCTTCTTTTCTGTCACTTCCTGTGCCTTCCTCTTAGTTTACATGTCCAATCACAACAGACGCTTTTCTTAGGACTGCCAAGGAGGCAGTCAGTAAATTCTGATTTGTCACTCACTCTAACACACGTGGGTCATAGACCTCCCAACTTGTGAGTTAAGTGGAGATGTTTTCTCCCTTAGTGATTAAATCGAAAGATGGGCAGGGTAGATTTAATCTCATTATCACAATGAAGATATGAAAACATCTAGATATCAGTAAATATCTCTTTCTAAAAACTAATTGTCTAGCTGACTAATGGATATCAACTGATAATTATAAGGGAAGTCATGCACTGTTCATAAAATTGTGAATAATTTGAAATATGTATATGTTAAAATCTCCATAGCCTACGTACCCATGACAAAGTTATAGTAATTGAATCAATCAATCAGAGATGTGAAATGGATATGAGCCAAGCCTGAACATCTCTAGCATTTCATGTAAATATGAAAGGAAGTCTATATGAATTGGTTGAGAGGCTTGGTCACACCCTATGAAGCTTGTGTAAAATCAGTAGTTACTTTCAAATAGATTTATGTATCTAGTATTTTGGTGGTGGAAGTCTTCTGCAATCATTTAAGAAGGAATTGTTTGAAGTGAGAGGTAGGGGAATATGTTAGCCTGTGTCTGGGACTCATTCTCCTCAATCCTGCCTTCCTTTGGCCAAAGGGAAACCTTGCAAACATCCAAGGATAAGAGGATTTGAGCTTTATTTTTCATTGACGTCCTTAGTAGTATTTTCAGGATATTAATGGCTGGGGGTAGTCTCTAGACTGGGAGCCAAGGACAGATAAGATGTAATAAGAAAAGGTATATTTAAGGCTCTATAAGAAGTCCAATGGCAAAGCTTCACCATATCAAGAGGAATGCCTTGAGAATTCCAGGACTTCCATAGGCTGTGAATTATTACTTTGCTACTATGTTCTATAAATTTGAGCTGACTTTCCCCTGGACTATCTACTGATGGGAAAGTATGTCATAGACTTTTTAAAAAACTCTTACCTTCCACCATAGAATCAATACTATGTGTTGATTCCAAGGCAGAAGAGTGGTAAGGTCTAGGCAATGAAGGTTAAATACCTTGCCCAGGGTCACACAGCTAGGAAGAGTATGATTTGAACTCAGAACCCCTTGACTCTGGATCTGGGTTTCAATTCACTGAGCCACCTATCTGCTCCCATGTCATAGACTTTTTTTTTTTAAACCCTTAACTTTGGTGTATTATCTCATAGGTGAAAGAGTGGTAAGGGTGGGCAATGGGGGTCAAGTGACTTGCCCAGGGTCACACAGCTGGGAAGTGGCTGAGGCCGGATTTGAACCTAGGACCTCCTGTCTCTAGGCCTGACTCTCAATCCACTGAGCTACCCAGCTGCCCCCCCCCCCCCATGTCATAGACTTTTGGGTGGTACTTTGTACCAAAAAAGCTAATTGTCTAGCTGACTAATGGATATCAACTAATAATCATGATGGAAGGAAGGAGGTTTAATGACAAGCTATAGCTTAAAAATGGCCTCCCCTTAAATGACCTTACCATTCTAGTGTTTGATAATCCCAAAGACCTCAGCTTTGGGGATAAGAACTCACTATTTAATTAAAACTGCTGGAAAAATTGGAAAACAGTAAGGTAGAAACTAGGTATCTCGCATTCTATACCAGGGGTTGGCAACGTATGGCTCTTGAGCCATATCTGGCTCTTTTGAGGGCCAGATATGGCTCTTTTTGCAGAAGCCATAAAGTCAATTTTTTTAGGCTCTATTACAAGAATGCGCACTGTTATAGGAGCGCGCACTGTGAGCACTGTACGGCTCTCACGAAATTACATTTTAAAAAATGTGGCGTTTATGGCTCTCACAGCCAAAAAGGTTGCCGACCCCTATCCTATACCAAGATACAGTCAAAATGGGTATATGATTTAAATATAAAGAATAATACCATAAGTAAGTTAGAGGAACATAGAATAGTTTACCTAGCAGATCTATGGAGAAGGGAAGCATCTATAAGCAAACAAGAGAGAGAGAACATTATAAGATATAAAATGAATAATTTTGATTATATTAAATTAAAAAGCTTTTGTAAAAACAAAACTAATGCATCTAAGATTAGAAGAGAAACAACAAACTGGGGAAAAAATTTATAACAAATTTCTCTGATAAAAATCGAATTTCTCAAATATAGAGAACTATGTCAAATTTATAAGAATAAAGCTGTTGCCCAATTAACAAATGGCCAAAATATATCAACAAGCAATTTTCAGATGAAGAAATCAAAGCTATCAAAAAATCATATAAAGATGTTCTAAATCACTCTTAATTAGAGAAATGCGCATTAAAACAACACTAATGTGCCACTTTACATGTCAGATTGGGCAACATAGCAATAAAGGAAAGTGATAAATGTTGGAGGGAACATGACAAAATTGGGACTGATGCATTGCTGTTGGAGTTGTGAACTAATCCAACCATTCTGGAGGGAAATTTGGAACTATGACCATAAGGCTATAAAACTGTACATACCCTTTGATCCACTATTGGGTCTGTATTCCAAAGAGATAATTTAAAAAGGTAAAGGGCCTATTTGTACAAAAATATTAAAAAAAGCTCTTTTTGACTTGGCAAAGAATTGGAAATTGAAGGGATGTTCATCAATTGGAGAATGGCTGAACAAATTGTGGCAGTTGATCATCATGGAATACAATTACGCTATAAGAAATAGGCAAGATGATTTCATGAAAAGCTGTAAAGTTATCCATGAACTGATGCAAAGTGAAATAAGCAAAACTAGGAGAATATTGTACACAATAACAGCAATATCATATGATGATCAACTGTGAAAACTTGGCTACTTTCAATAATGTAATGATCTGGGACAATTCTGAGAAACTTATGATGGGGAATGCTATCCAACTCCAGAGAAAGAACTGTTGGAGTTGGATGAATGTGGATCAAAGCATGCTATCTTTTACATCAGTGAATTTATGGTTTTATTTTGGGGTTTTGGTTTTGTATGAGTGTGCTCTTACAACAATGACCAATATGGAAGTGTGTTTTGCATGATAATACATGTATGAATGAAGTTAAATTGCTTACTATCTTAGAGTAGGGGGAGGGAAGGAGACAGTTTGGATCTTATAGTTTTGAAAAATGTATGTTGATATATTATTACATGTAATTGGGAAAACAAAATATCTTTGAATTAAGGAGAAAAAAAAATGATCTCCCCTAATACCTTCATAATGTTAAACCCTAGAACCCTGAGGAAATATAGTACTACTCTCTGTGGACTCAGTCTCCTAATGTGAATATAGGTTAAAAGAAATGAAATTTCATAAAATTCACATACTCTTTGATTAATAATCCCAAAACTTGATGTATGTATCCCAAGGATATCACTGATAGGATTCCACACATATAAAAATGTTCATAACAAGTTCTTAAATCTTAATAACAGCAAAACAAAATATATGCTCTTTCAATCAGGGAAGGGCTAAGCAAATGTTGGTATAAAGAACATACAGACATGTTGTTGCGCCTTGAAGAAACAAAATTAAGAATTCAGAAAATTTGAACAAATTTATTACAGTGGGGTAAAAACAGAATGAGAGAAATAACATGTGCAAATAATTCCAACTATGTAAATGAGGACAATACTGAAAGATAACAATTCAAAGAAAATTAAATGATCAATACTGGTTCTAGATGACTGATGCTGAAGTATACATATTTCCTCTCTATTGAAAGGTGGTAGATTACAGAAATGGAATGCCACATATTGTTAGTTATGGTTACTTCATCAGACAGTTTTGTTTAACTATTCTGGAGGATTTGGAAACTAGAAAAGGAGGGAACTTTTAGGAAGGGGAGGATAGATCAGGAAGTGACTCCTATATATATTTGACTTAAAATATAACTGTAATTAGGATTCTAACAAAGGTTGGGGCATTTATGAATGGATACAAGACTCTTAGTAGTGGAGAGAATGATGTTACAAATCTGCCTAACAGTCCAAAACTGATACCAAAGACTCTTTAAAAGAGTCCTGGAGAGACTTAGAAAGACTCTGGAAAATGCAAACATGTAGAAGGCAGCTCTTCAATATTTTTCTGATTTTAAAATCAGACATATTGCCTCTGTAGTTCTGTAGACATTGCGAAAGAGACCTCCTTAGGGTAAGATTATATTCTCTTTATTTGCTTGAGCTGGCATATCTCATCTCAGTCCTGGAAAAGAGCTTACTTTCTTGTGTATCCTCTTGTATATTCTAATCATTATAACTTCTTCAGTTTCTTAGTCTCTATTCATAATGGGGTTTTTCAACTCTTTCTAAGAATGAATACTGCTTATTGGTTTCAAGTGAGAAGAGTGATAAGAGCCAGGCAAGTGTCTTATCTCTGGTCACACAGCTAGGAAGTGTTTGATGTCAAATGTGAACCCAGGACCCCCTGTCTCTAGGCTTGGCTCCCAATCCATTGACCACCTAGCTATACCCTTTAATTGTCTTTTGTGCAATCAGTATTTGATGGGAAGGAGTATGATGTGTATAAGTCAAAGAGTTACCTTATCCCAAAAGAGCAACCAGAGAAGCAGTTTCTGTTTGGAATTTGCCACCTCCAATCATACTCCTAGACCAGCAATATTTGAAAGGACACAATATCACCCAAGAAGATAGACAAGGGAAGGTTCCCAGTCATGGCTTCTCTCTTGCTCCCCTCAAGGGAGACCTCACACTCTTCCTTGAAGAGGGCTGGGTTGGATTCCAGAGATATCTGCCCAGGCTACCCTTAAGTGTGCTGTACCTGTATACATTTAGACAACCCACATAAACTAAGATATCCCAGGGTTTACTTGATCTAAGTTCAGATTGGCTCATGAGAACTAATTATTACATTTTAAATGTGAGCATTTTCAACTGGAAATTGGCAAAGTCTTGATTTATTGTTTTGCTGATTTTCAACACTTAAGAAAGTAGAGGAGAAAATGTTAGTAATGCAGATTAAATTTAAAAGCATATCAGGCTTTCTCTTCTTTCTCCCTCCCTGCCTTCCTCCTCTTCTTCTCTCTCTCCCACTGCTTCTCATTTTTCTTAAATTACCTTATATTATACATCATATATGATATATGATATACATTATATTACATTATGTTCTTATAATATACTGTTACATTTATTATGCTGTGTCAGATGATGTTGTTGTTCATTTGTCATTTTTGAAGAGGACCAATGAAGTCATGAAGTGATGTCTCAACTTACTCATAAATTGGTTTTAAGTGAAGCGGAGTTACATAGAGTTGTCAGTCTCACTCTTCCAGAATCATCCAGGTCCAGTGACAAGACAAAAATCAAGATGACTGGAGATAGCCCAGAATGTAGTGTCTGCCTTTGATGTCCCACCAAGCTCTAAGCCCTCAACAGTGCCGACTTCAGCTGCCTTCATGGCTGTTGGAGCAAATTATTCTCATCTACCCATTCCACCTTGGGAAGTATTCACATGCTTGGTATAGAGGCTCCCTTAACTCACTGAGGGGCTGGAGCCCTGCTGATTATCCTCAACCTAGTAGCCTGTCTCTCAGGACAGTTTTACCAGGATGTGGTCATTGTGCGTACTCCAGCTTTTTGGAGCCATAGGTGAGAGTTGTGTGAAAGGTGGACACCAAAGGGGGATGAGCTGCCCTCTTGAGGGGTCAGTAAGCCTCCACGCAAAAGGTGCTAGTCCTCTATGAATGCCCATACTCCTCTATATGTGATATGGCATTATATCATATTTATTATATAATATTATAGTAGCAAATTATGTAAGTTTGCTACTATTAGTACCCATCTTCATGACAACTTTTAGGTTCTGATTCTGCCCTTTCTTGGCCCTGTGGTCCCTATCTTTTTTTTTTTTTTTAAACCCTTAGCTTCTATCTTAAAATCAGTACTGTGTGTTGGTCCCAATGCAAAAGAACTGTAAGGGCTGAGTAATGGAGATTAAGTGACTTGCCCAGGGTCACACAACTAACCTAAGGTCACATTTGAGCCCAGAACCCCCCATCTCTTGGCCTGGCTTTCTATCCAACAAGCCACCTAGCTATCCCCATGTGGTCCCTATCTTGATGACCTATAGCATACCTCAGCAAAAATAGGGTGACCTATATATCTTATTTGGTTCCAGGAATAACTTGAGAGCTGCTTACTGGCTCCAAATAAATATACATAGTAGAAATGGTGCCTCCAATGTAGCTTTAGATGTTAAAGCTTTGGAGATAAGGATGCAAAGGACTCCACTGGGATCATTTATTAAGGAAATGGTTTTATACTGAATCTGATAAGCCTCAAAGTTCCTGCCTTAAGAGATTGGACAGTGTTTAGGAAACCAGGGAGGACAAATTCAAAGTCAATAAACTGATACTCTGGAAAAGCTAAAGGAAAAGACTCAAATGCAGCTAAACTTCACACTAAGCAGCTGATGCAATGGTCAGCTAATAAAGTTCGGTCAACATGGAATCTAGAAGGCCCCAAAGGATGACTCTCAATTTAGATAGCTTAAAGGTGAAAAGCCCCTAGTTTGACCTTCTCACAGGAGAGTCTCTCCCTTAGGGGAAAGTCCAACCTCAGGGTCTCAGACCAACAATAAACCTTAAAGGAGTTTAGGTGGGGAGGGCTAATCCCATCAGTTGTTAAGTATCTCTTTTGTCCCAATGGTTTCTCCCCTTAGGTCAAAGTCCTTTACCAAGATGGCCCATCCCTTGGCTAGATCTTTCCCTTTTGTGTCCATTATAAAGCATCAGCCCCTCACTGTAATTCCTGTCTGGGACTCCTCATCCTCCTTTGTTACCAAAGTAAAGTCAATCAACTATCCTCTCTCATCCTTAGTTGCCATGTTCCCCTAGAAATGTATTTAAGCTTCCCACTTTGATGGCTCCTTGGAGTCATCAATCTAGGCAGTTGGCTCTCCCAGGGGTCAGTGACCAGAGCAACCATAGTCTCAGGACTCTGTGTGGGTGTGTAGTGCACAACTCTTTGCAGAGTCCTTGAGGAAAGCACTGAACCCCTTTCCTTAATTAAAGAGTGCCTTTTCTGACTATTTAATAGTTCTGTGTTTTTTCTAGTTAACAGTACTAAGACTAGACTCTTATGTGGGTCCTGTTTAGTTGAAATCAACGTAATGCTCAACATTTTTGCTTCCTGATGAGAATGGTGGGAAGAGTAGTTAAAATCTATAGACTAATATAGTCCTCAAATGAAGGAAGTTCGAAACTCTAAAATTAAAGACATATTTAAAAGAGAAAAAGGGATCCAGAGAAGTTGATGACTAGGTACTTTCAGTGAAAAGGAGCAGAAATCTAAATTAGAAATCAAGAGTTAAGGCTCATTGTGAGAGAATAAGAAAGACCTCCAGACTTGGATGAGATCACCAAGTCATTCCAGCACAACACTGATCCTTATAAACCAGTAATGGTGAACCTATGACATGGGTTCCAAAGATGGCATGTAAAGCCCTCTCAGTGAGCATGTGGCCACACCACTCCCCTCACCTCCCCCTAGTTTATTACTAGAAAGGTAGAGGGACTGGAGGGGAGGGTGTTCCCTTTTCCCTCTCCACTGTACCTTTTTCACATTCCCTGCCCCTCTGCCCAGCCGCCCAATGGGAGCACATAGGGGGTAAGGTGGGCAACTCACAGGTGGCAGAGCTGGAGGGGAGGAGAGCACTCTGGCTACTTCCCTCTCCTTCTCTATACTTGCTGAGGACATTTCTCACTTCACCCACCTCTGCCCAGCAGCCCAATTGGTGTGCTTTCTCCTTCACCTGTGTGGAGTAAAAGGGGGGACTGGGGCATGCCTGGCACTCAGAAGAGTGGTGGACATGACACTTGGCCTGATGGTGGGTGGGTCATGGCACTCTATCTCTAAAAGGTTTACCATCACTGCTATAAACCATCCCCCTGATCTTGGCTGAATTTTGGTACACAGCTAGGCTGCCTTTCCTTGTTCTCCAAAGCCAT
Source organism: Gracilinanus agilis (assembly GCF_016433145.1). Classification (NCBI taxonomy): domain Eukaryota; kingdom Metazoa; phylum Chordata; class Mammalia; order Didelphimorphia; family Didelphidae; genus Gracilinanus; species Gracilinanus agilis. The sequence continues at coordinate 77,971,276 of NC_058133.1, forward strand.
ATGTGTTGTACAATATCTGTCAATGTCAAGGACAATGAAGAAATTAAGTAGAAAGGGTCATGAGTACAATCTTCAGACAGTGAACAACAAGGATTTGGTTGAAATAGGAAGGGGTGAATTAGGTACAATAGATGACATTCACAACTTAGAATCTAGACAAATTCCATCTCAACACCAAGTAATTGGGTGATCATACCTAGGTCACAGCCCCTCAGATCCTCAGATTATCCACTACATATGCCAGTTATTTTTATTATTAGGTAACTAATGTGAATAAGCATTAATGGCTCAGGGAAATCCTATTTATGTTTTGATAATAGGGTCCCACTTTTCCACTAATACTTTTGAGTTCTTCTGATTCAGTTTCAATCTTATCTGGACTCCTTTCAAAAAATCATTGTAATTTCCAGAAGGACAATACATTGACATTCCTATGAAACCCCTCCGTCCTGCAGTGTTCTACACAGACCCTCAAACTTAGGGCTACCTTTCAGTTTGGTTCTCCTCAGAAAACAAGGAGTTGAACAGTCAACATCTTTCTTCTTCAACATGTGCTATCCTAATAACTTACACAGAGAGAGACTGAGACTCACACACACACACACACACACAGAGAAAGGAAATGAGAAGCAGGAGGGAAGGGGGGTAGAGAAAGACAGAGGCAGATGAAGAAGAAGAGAAAAGGGAAGAAGAAGAAGAGAAGGGGGAGGAGAAGGAGAAGGAGAAAGGAAGAAGGAGGAGGAGGAGGAGAAGGAGAAGAAAGAGAAGGAGAAAAAGAAAGAAATATGGGTTCAAATCTCCTATTGTTCTACCACTACCCTCTTGCATCTGAAGGAGAACTTATGAGCCAGCAGAAAGGATGGTACCTCCTAAAAGAATTGGTCAATATGAGCTAACGATACAGTTATATACAGCTATAATACAAAAATAATGCTGTGAGGTTTACAAAGCACTGCATAAATATTATCTCATTTCATTCTCACGATAGCCCTAGGAGGTAAGTTTTGTTATTTTCCTCATTTTACAGATGAGGAAACTGAGGCCAAAACTGCTGAGGCTTATACAGTTAGTAAGCATATGAAGTCACATTTGAATTCATATCTTCCTGACCCTGGAGGGGTCTAGAAATGGCTCCAAGCTATTGATTCTGATTTGGGGCAGGGCTGATTATTGTAACTTGTAGTTAAGAATTTTATTCCATCCTTTTTTTTTAAACCCTTACCTTCCATCTTGGAGTCACTACTGTGTATTGGCTCCAAGGCAGGAGAATGGTAAGGGTAGGCAATGGGGGTCAAGTTCCGTCTTGGAGTCACTACTGTGTATTGGCTCCAAGGCAGGAGAATGGTAAGGGTAGGCAATGGGGGTCAAGTGACTTGCCCAGGGTCACACAGCTGGGAAGTGTCTGAGGCCAGATTTGAACCTAGGACCTCCTATCTCTGGGCCTGACTCTCAATCCTCTGAGCTACCCAGCTATCCCCTATTTCATCCTTTTAAAAAGTACCAATGTTTATGACCAAGGGCAGCCAGGTGGTCCAGTGAATAGAGCTCCAGGCCCAGAGTCAGGAAGACTCACTTCCTGAGTCCAAATGGGACCATAGACACTTGCTAGTGTGATCCTGGGCAAGTTACCTCAGCCTGTTTGTCTCAGTTTCCTCATCTATAAAATGAGATGGAGAAGGAAATGGAAAACTACTGTATCTTTGCCAAGAAAACCTTAAATTGGGTCACAAAGAGTTCAACATGACTGAGGCAGGAGAGAATGAAACAGATGGAGATACAGAAAGGCAGAGACAAGCAGAGAGACAGGGAAAGGGAGAGAGGGAGAGGAAGAGAAAAGAGAGAGACAGAGAAGATGGAAGAGATGGAGAAATAGAAGATACAGAGACAGGAAAAGAGAGAGAGAGATGGATGGAGGGGGAGAGAGAGAAAAGTGGGGATGGAACAAATGGAGAGAGACAAAAAAGACACAGAGATAAGGACAGAGACAGACTGGAAGGCAGGAAGAGAAAGGTATATGAACAACCAAAGTTTCCAGATACAGTGATATCTTGACGTATGAGTAATTCGTTCCATGGCCAAGCTTGTAACTCAATTTGCTCATGTGTCAAATCTAATTTCCCCATTTAAATTAATGGAAATACAATTAATGCATTCAGACCCCCCCAAAAAACCCACATGAATTTTTTGTCTTATATGCTTTTAAATATGAAAATGTACTTTACAAATAACAAATAAATATATTTATAGATAATAAGAAAGAATGTAAAGAAATAAACTTGCTTGTGAAATGTTATTTACCTTCAAGGTCAGGAGAAGATGCTGGCAGAGAAGGTTTTCATTTCATGCGCTGTCCTTTAATATTACTTACTCTCTACACACGTAATGCAACATGTAAATGCAAATTTTATCTTATACATTACTTATGTTATATAACTTTATTGCTAAACTTAATTGCTATTTTTTTACTTTACTTAATTGTCATCATTTTCTTCATTGGATTTTGGCTGTTTTCCCACACTTTCATCAATTTCACTTAGAGGCCATTTCAACAAAAACCTTTCCATGGAAGTTTGTTTCTTTCTCCCTTTCAGAGTGTTTCCATAATATGTGAAACAATTGTCATTACACAGCTCCAACACACGACCTGTTGCAACTTTTTCTGGGTGTGTCTTCAATAAACTGTTTAATTTTTCCGCAAATCCTCAAAATTTCCTTAATCTTGCTTGCAATGATGACCTCATCCACCTCCAGTCCCTCCCCTCTAATTTCCTGCAAAGCTGCCATATATTGCTGCTGCTGTAACTCCTTTAATTCCTCCATTGTCAGGACCCATGATTAAAAGTTAAGAAATTTGCTCAAAAAACTGATAATTAAGATAAAAAATAAAGAAGAAAGCAAAAGCAATTCAATAAAGATCCTCATATGGTCAGATAAACACCGAACTAAATGAGACAGCCTTGTGTAGCTTGTGAAACCAAATGTCCGGCAGGCTATCTAGTGGAGAGTGGTGGAAGCTCATGATTCAAATATCCTCTCTGACTTAAAGCAAAAAATCTGGATCGTGACTGCCCTTATCTCAAATTGCTCATAACTTAAGGTGCTCCTGTACCTAAGGTACTTAAGGTACCACTGTGGAGGCTTATCTCCTAATAGGCTCATCAAACTCCCTTGATCTACCCTCTTTTATAGTAACAAGAGTTCGCGTTTTTATAGTATTTTAAGATTTACAAAGCATTTTATAAACATTTTCTGATGAGCCTCAGGACAACTTTATTGTTTAGGTGCCATTTTTTTTTTAAACCCCTACCTTCCGACTTGGAGTCAATACTGTGTATTAGCTCCAAGACAGAAGAGTGGTAAAGGTAGGCAATGGGGGTCAAGTGACTTGCCCAGGGTCACACAGCTGGGAAGTGTCTGAGGCCAGATTTGAACCTAGGACCTTCCATCTCTAGGTCTGGCTCTCAATCCACTGAGCTACCCAGCTGCCCCCTTTTAGGTGTCATTTTTATCCTTCTTTTATAGATGAGGAAGCTGAGGACTCTAGACGTTAATGTCCCTGTGCTCATGGTTCCGTAATTAAATGCATGCCTGGCTCAATTCAAACCCAGGTCTTCATGATTCCAAATCCACTACTGTAGAAACTAAGCTACCTCATGCTATCTTACTCCTACACTACATTTGTCATTGTCCCCTTCCCCTTCCCACCAGTCTTCTCAGATTCATGTTATTATCTTACTTTGACTTTTCTAGGAATTAGCATTTGTCTGAAAACTGGGTACACTGGTTCAAAAGGTTTGGGTAACTAAATAGCAAGAGGAAATAGGGGGATGGGACCAGGGAAGGGAGGATCTGGAACAAGGACTCTGAGTACCTGGCAAGCTGGTAGAGGTTTCAGAGGTTTCTGAAGCTCTCCACAGGATTGCTGTGAAGATAGAGACCTGTTGTTTTCACTCTCACTCTTTGTTTATTGATCAGAAGAGTGAACAGCCAACTTGAAGATTCCAAGGGTGGAATCTGCTGCCAAAAAATAGCTCTTAGGAATTCACACATTTGCAAGCCCTCTTCCACCAAGTTCATCTCTTGCTGAGAAGACAAACAAAAATTTTATTTGTTTGTTTTTTTGTTTTTTAAGATGACTCAATCTGTGACTAGTTTAAGCTTATTTTGTCTTTGTAGGGATCTCTGGCATAGAACAACCTTATGTTTTTTAAATCTTATATCCCTTTGTTTTTAGTGGAATCCATGAACAACTTTATTTGTAATCTTATGCATCTGTACTCTGAAAATATCCTGGGTCTCCTTCCTGGGCTATGTTTTTTGTTGTTATTTAATTGTTTTAGTTGCATTCAAGTCTTTATGCCCCTATTTGAGGTTTTCTTGGCGTAGATATTGGAGTGGTTTTCATTTCCTTCTCCAGCATATTTTACAGATGAGGAAAATGAGGCAAATAAAGTTAAGTGACTTACCAGGGTCATACTGATTCCTGATATCAGATTTGAACTCAGTTCTTTCTAACTCCACACCTGGTACTCTATCCACTGTGCCACCTACCTGCTATATTTATCGATATTCAACTCAATTTAGCAAACATTTATTAAGCATTTGTTCTGTACAAGATACCATGTTAGATGCCAGGGACACAAACATTAGACAAGAGGCATTCCTTTTTCTCCAGAAGTTTACTTTCTACTAGGAGGATATTCCATGTACAACAATAAATACAAAGTAATGCCCAAGATATCAGGAGCAATCCTGATTCCCTATGACACCAATGTCTCAAATTGGTTACAAAGGCTGAAGACAACATGAAGAGAAGGAGAGATCTTGCCTGGGGTAAAAATCACAGACCACACAAATGAGCAAAAATTTAGAGGAGTGAAAGGAGAGAAATAATGACAACTGGAGGCAATTATTTCTGAGTTACAGTCAGATCTTGCCTCCCCTCCATCACTCTCCTAGTGACACAAACTGTGAAGAGGGATTGGAGTCTAATCAATGAATAACCATGCCAAAAAGCCATCATAGCTCAGGACTGGAGGCTCTCTTCAGTGACAAAGTAGTGAATAGTGAAAAGTGACTGAGCAGGAGAGGAATCAACATCTTGGGTTCCCAGTTGCCCTCACTGCCTGGACCTTGATCCTTTGTGGGACATGAATGAGAAAGGAGGTATAAGATACTTAAACTATAGGGGGAAACATCAGAGATATTTACAATTCCAGGGAGGACCTGCCAATGGGCAAGTTAATGTTCAAACACATAAATTATGCCTGGGACCTCTAGAATTTGGGCCATTCCTTTAGAGGAAGTTGGCCTTATTCTTGGATGCTGATCCTCATCACTCTTCCACTTTAGTGCTAAACATTTCTTTAACTTTTCTGCACTTCCAAAGCTGTATCTTACATGATTTCTGTAACTCTTTGGTATTTCTCCTGAGGGGTGCATGAGATATTCAGGGAGGCCCAGCCCCACTGGTATAACTAATCTTTGGTGGTCAGCTTTCATCCAACTCACCTTTGGTTCCAAGAAGCTGTAGCATATGCAATGGCCACACCCTGATAAAACTATCTTGGCAGGTAGGCTAAATCGGCTCAAGGGTAACCAACAGGTCTCAAACCCATTGGTGAATTAGGGGGGTTCTCTCTCAAGCATATGAAGACTTCCACCAGGGGAATGGGCATGAGAACAATTTGTTCCAATGGCCATGAAGGTGGCAGAAGCAGGTGCTGTGGAGCACTTAGAGTTCAATCAGAAATTGAAGATGCCAAGGCTGTCCACTGCATCCCAGGCCATTGCCAGTCACCCCGACTTATATCTTGCCACTGGACATTGATGGCTCTGGAAGAGAGAAAGAGACCTATGACTTCGTATAACTCTGCCTGGCTTCAACCAATTCATGTGCAAAGACATTGCAAAAACAAAGCATGAACAACATTAGCCCTTCAGTGAACCATTTACAATTTCCTATTTTTGATAAACTTACCAGACTGGTAGGTGAAGGGGAAGGGAGGAGAGGAACGGAGCACCAAAGACAAAGCATATTTTAATTTCAGAATTTTATGGGCAATTCTAATAAATGTAGGTTAAGTGAAATTATAGAGGTATGGATTCAAAATGGTTTAATTGGTTAACTAAATACAGTGTCAGCTTATAATGATTTTTATTTGTTTGTCATGAGACTCTGTCCTCATCTTTACCATATCTCAATATTTTTATTTGTGTCTTGAATGATGACTTAGATGGTAATATGAATTTGGAAAAGAGACTTCCCAAAATTACTCCTATTGCAAAAAGAGGTTTCAAAAAGCTCATAAAAGAATGGACCAATGCTCCAAAATCAGCACAATTAGGTTTAAAAAAATAAATTTCACATGAACATAATTAGATAAAACTGACGACATTAGATCATATAGAAAGACCTGGGGGCTTTAGTTAACCATAAGCTTATAATGAACCAAAAATCTCACAGACTTAACAAAAAAGAAAAAAGAAAAAAAAGAGAGCTAAATGAACTTTGAGGCTGGAATGATAGAAATCTAGCATCCAGTTTGAGGACAGCAATATTACTACTATACTTTGTCCTGGCCAAATATTAGGAAATATTTTGCAGAATTCCAACCATTATATTTTAAGATAGACACTGAAAACCTAGAGAATGACTAAGTTAGTAAAAAGTCCTATATCCAATGACAAAACTCATTTGGGTGAAGAAGTTTAGCCTGGGAAATGGGATCAGTCTATAATCAGTTATTAAAACCTATGTATGCTGGACACTTTGTTAGGTGCTGGAAAAACAAAGACAAATAAAACACTTACAAATAGAACAGTTAATGGCCTTCAGAAACTTATATGGTATAAGATACAGATATAAGATAATATAAAACAATACAACATAAGACAATGATGGCAAATCTATGACACACGTGTCAACACTGACACACATAGCCATTTTTAATGACATGTAGCCACATACAGAGAAGTATGAGACCGCATGCCAAGGATGAAACATTTGTTGTAGTGTAGATACTCTGTGCACTATAGATTACAATTCTACCTATATTAATTTACCTATTTTGGTTTATTAAATACAATTATGTATTACAATTATATATTTTTGTTATTTAAACTATAAATATTGCAAAATTATGGTGTGTTTTTTTTCCTCAAAGTGGCACACCACCCAAGTTATGCTCAGTTTTTTGGCAAATTTTGACACACCAAGCTCAAAGGGTTGCCCATCACTGGCATAAGACAATAGGCAGCTAGGAAGTTTAATGGGTGCTTGATTATTGTCTTTCATTCTCAAAGAGGAGGAAAATGGCATCACTATAGACAATGTGTCCAACTGTGGATGATCTGACCAATACAAGCTCAGAAGACTCTATCACAGGTTGGGTACAAATAGCCCATATGAACATTTGGGATGGAGATGTCTCTAAATTTGCACAGCCCATGGTTTTTTTGATCTACTACAATTCTCTTTTGCAGAAAGAGCACAGCACCTTCTTTGATGCAGGCATACCATACTGGATGGCCCTTTTTCAGTGTCTCCCATGTCTCCCAATCTATACTAAAGTTCTTCAGAGAGGCTTTGAGAGTGTCCTTCTGTCATTTCCTCTGACTGTGTGAGCACTTGCCTTGTGTGAGTTCTCTATAAAGGAGTCTTTTTGTCAAATGTACATTTGGCATTTGAACAAAGTGGCCAGCCCATTGGCATTGTGTTCTCTGAACGTTTGTCAGTTAATTTTGAGAAAGGACCTCAGTATCCAGTCCTTTCTCTTGCCAGGTGATCTTCAAAATCCAAATGGAAATGATTCAGTGTCTTGAACTTGTCAGTGTTTTCTTGGTGTTCATTGTCGGGCCAAAATTAACTCAAGAGGCAGAGACTTCATCCATTCTCTGACAATTCACAGCCCAATGGATAGAACACAGGACTTGGATTTGAGAACACTTAAGCTCAATCCTGCCTCACTATCTGTGTGACTCTGGGCAAGTCATTTACTCTCTTTATGTACCAGTTTTCCCAACTGTATGGTGGGGGTAATAATAGTACCTAATTTTCAGAGTTGTGAGGGTCAAATGAGAACAAAACATTTTTGCAAATCTTAGGGCCATATGAAAATACTCTCTATTAATATCACATGCAATTATTAAACACCGGCTATATAAGGTATTAGGGAGGCAAAGATAAAACAAAAAATAATCACTGCCCTCACGGAGCCTATATTCTCCCAGGGTAATTTATAGCCTGTAAATTGATAAATATATACATTATAATTTGAGGAAGAAGTAGAAAGAACTAAGAACTCAAGGGATCAGGAAAAACTTCCTCTAAGAGATGATACATGAAATGAGCCTGGAAGAAAATTTAATTATTCTAAAAGACAGGGGTGAGGAGGGAGAAATAGGCTTGCCATGGGGCACTGACTCTGGAAAGACACAAAGTAGGAGAGGAAATATTACATGAGCAGGACAGCTAATAGTTTAGGTGAGATGGAACATAGAGTATGTGAAAGGGAATAATCAGTAATGTTCCTAGAATGGGAAGCTGGAGCTAGATTGTGAAAGACCTTATATACTCAGTTGAGAAATTTGTATCTTTTCTTTGAAGTGATAGGGAGCTATTAAAGTTTCTTGAGTAGGGGAGTAGATTGTACTATTGGAGGATGGACAAGGGAAAGAAAGTATGAGAAGTTGGGGGCTCTGCTAAAGGATGATGCAGTTGCCCTGGTGAGAGGTGAAGAGAGTCTGACTTTGGTTGGTAGCCATGTGAACAGAAAGAAGGCAATAAATAAAGTTGCTATTATGAAGTATCAACAAACCTTGCAAAGGGATTGGATATAGAAGGTGAGGGAAGAGTCAAAGATGACGTCAATGGTTCAAATCTGGGTAACTGAAGCTATGGCAATGCCCTCAGGAGAAACTAGGAAGTTTTGAGGCAGGGAGGATTTAGGGGAAAAGAAAGACTTTGTCTACCTCAGTTTCCTCAACTGTAAAATGAGCATAATAATAGCACTTACCTCACAGAAGTGCTTGAGGATAAAATTATATATTTGTAAAGTACTTTGCCAACCTTAAAGCATTGTGTAAATGCTATTATTGTTGCTATGATGATGATGATGATGATGATGATGATGGTGGTGGTGGTGGTGGTGGTGGTGGTGGTGGATAGAGAATTAGCCTGGAAGCCAGGAAGACCTGAGCCCAAGATCCTCTTCTGAAATAATGATTGTTGTTTGGTCTACAGCAATTTATTTTTACTTCTCAGGGCTTTAGGAATTCTCTAAGACTACAAATAAGTTGCAAAGAAGGAGTTGATCTGTCTTTATACAGGTAGTTTTTCCACCCAGCAATTCTTTATGCTGAGGCAATCACAGATCCAGTTCTCATCCCTATTCTTCACTACTGCCATAGAAGCAGCTCCAGTAGTGATAAATTCCATTTTAACTGACAGAAACTTAATGTTAGAAAACTGAGTGACAATTTTAGTTACACGCCAGTAAATATTGGATGCTCAATTTGGACTCTGCTCTCTAAAGACTCCAAATCCAAGGCCATCAGTAAAGAGTAAAATCATAATCTGCTCCATTGAACTAGTTACCTTTCCAACAAAGCCATTCAAACCCCTTAGAAGAGCAGTTCTTACCTTTTTTTAAAATCATGGACACGCTTGGCAGTGTACTGAAGCCTATGAAACCCTTCTCAGAATATGCTAGATTAAAATTAGAGATCAGGGAAAATAAAGGTGTAAGGTTTTCCCCATCTAAGTTTATGACCTCAAATCTGTCCATTGACTGTAGGATAAGAAGCCCTGCCTTAGAGGAATTTTACAAACTGTCTGAACAAACATTTTGGATAGCAAGAAGGGTCTATGGGACTAGCAAAGAATCCAGGGACAACGTATTGATGACGAATCTAGGATTGTCACTCAGCATGAGAAGCTCCTCTTTCCAGCTTCCCTACTCCATTTTGATTATCAGGTTTTTTTTTTTAATTTTAAACCCTTAACTTCTGTGTATTGACTTATAGGTGGAAGAGTGGTAAGAGTAGGCAATGGGGGTCAAGTGACCTGCCCAGGGTCACACAGCTGGGAAGGGTCTGAGACCAGATTTGAACCTAGGACCTCCCGTCTCTAGGCCTGACTCTCAATCCACTGAGCTACCCAGCTGCCCCTGATTATCAGTTTTTGATAATGAGTTGTAAAAAAATGAAGAACATTATCTGCTGGTCAGTCCCAGGGACATTTGGGAAATTGCTCTTCTCTAGCCCTATTGCCCTTTTTTTTCCCTATTGGCTATTAATAGAGAAAGAATGGGAAGTCTTCTGAAATGCTTCAGAAATAAAATTAACTGGATTCTTTATAATAAAATTTCCCCACTAAAGAACTATTTTGATACCTCTTTAGGGGGTGGAAGAGATATCATCCTCTGGAAGATTATGACAGTGATGCTCTACCACAGGTCCTATCAAGTTGTAAAGGCTCCTAGTACCTGTCCAACTCTGTGTACTCATCAGAGCTCCATATATAAAGGTTCCCATCAGCAGTAGGATGTTCTAGCCACCAGGTAATGATTTCTCTTGGCCACAGTGACTAAAAGATTATGATCAATCAATGGAGGGAGTACAAAAGGGAAATAAAATAAGTATCCCCAAAACATTAAAATCAATCAGTTAAAAATTATATCATTTTTAACAATAAAAGATGAGGGGTAGCATTGGTTGGTAGACAGAGAAATAATTGCAAAGTCAGGAAAATCTGAGTTCAAGGAACCCTGGGCAATCAACCTCTCAGTGTCTCAGGCAACTCTCTAAGACTATAAATTGTATTACATTCATTTACCATAATCTGTTCATCATCAATTGATATCTAAAAGCATCTCTTTCCTCATTTCTTATAGAACAATAGAATTCCAATACATTTATGTACCATAATTTGTTCAGCCACTTCCTGATAGACATTCCTCAGTTTCCAGTTCTTTGCCATCACAAAAAGAGCTATAACTATTCTTGTACATTTGGGTCCTTTTCCTCTTTCTTTGATCTCTTTGGGGAATAAACTTAGTACTGATCTCAAAATATTAATTTATTATTGACAATATAGGAATTTGTTTTGCTTGACTATGAATATGTGTGATACAGGTTTTTGTTTTATCACCCTCCCTCCCTTCAGCGGGATGAGAGAGATAAAAGAGAGTGACAATAAGTGCTTGTTTATTGGGAAAAAATTACGTTTAATTTTTTGAGAAAAGACTCTAAGTTACAGAAAAGATGGCAACCTGCACTGATAGAAGTTTCCTCCTTCCTGAGTTCTCCATATGTGTATATATATGAATATATATGTATATAGAATTAGAAAATTAAGAAAACAGCATAATCCAGAAAGTCAAGAGTCCATTGCCCCCTGGGTGTAAGGGAGCCATATTTCCTGGAAAGTATATGCAATTCTGGAAAGCCATGTCTTTGTAAAAAGCTGAATAGTAGAGAGCCTGGAGACCAAGCCTGGCCCCATTGTGAGGCAGGCAGAGCCCATATACTATAATTTAAGGGGAGGTTACAAGGCTTTGGCTGCTGAAAATTTTCCATTTTTCCCTCACACCTGCATATGATTCCATTTCCCCCTGGAGTAGAGTTTCTTCACCCTTTTTAAGCCATGAATCCTTTAGGCCATCTGGGGAAGCTTATAATTCTCACAATAATGTTTTTAAAAGTATAAATTAAAATGTATGGAGTTATAAAGGAAACCAGTTATATTGACAAATTTGTTTTTTGTTTTTTGTTTTTTTTTAAAGTAAACAAGTCCACAGACTCTAGGTTAGGAACTCCTGCTCTAGATCGAACCAGAAATTTCCACTGTTAAACTATCTACCCCAGTTTAAACAACCAAGCCTGGGGCAGCTATTTTATGTACATTATCTGGAAGGAAAGGCAAATGTGGCCCAGCAGATAAAATAGAGATGAATCTGGAATGACAGAGTCTAGATTTGAATCTTGACTCTGCTGTTTATTATCTGTGTGTCTGTGGGCAAACCATATTTCACCTCTGTCTTGGTTTCCTCTCTGCAAAATGAGTGAATTAGTCTCAACTCAAAGGTCCCTTCCAACTGGAAGAAAAGCAAGCTAGAAAATTACAATCCTATAATCCCTTCCAGCTAGAACAATAACTAGGGCAGGGCTACCTGGGCTTTATCCCAAGAGATCTGGATTAAAAAGGTGCTTAACTGAGGGCATACTGAAAGTGTGTGCTTTCACAGAATTATAGAATTTAAGAGTTGGAAGGCACCTCAGCTGCCATCTAATTCAATCTATGATTAGCAAATATAGTCAAAAATAGAAAACTGTCAGATGGTAGACTGGTGGGAATTCCTCTTCTGCCCTGCTCCCCCAAAACCTTATGTGGAAACCTTACCAGCAGCTGCCTTAGGATCTCTGTCTTTTGTGAATGTATAAACAAGAGTGTTGAGGGGGTAGCTGGGTAGCTCAGTGGATTGAGAGCCAGGCCTAGAGACAGGAGGTCCTAGGTTCAAATCCGGCCTCAGACACTTCCCAGCTGTGTGACCCTGGGCAAGTCACTTGACCCCCATTGCCTACCCTTACCACTTTTCCACCTATAAGTCAATACACAGAAGTTAAGGGTTTAAAAAATAAAAAAAAAAAATTTAAAAAAAAAGAGTGTTGGAAGAAACAGAACCTTCCTCAGAGTTCTGGAACAAAGGAGATTATAGATGGAGATGTAATGGAGTTTTGAGTTATGATATAGGGAAAATAAGGGAGTTCAGGATAGAAGATCTCATTTTTCTGAACAAAGTAGGTGAGGTCAATTTATGACACACACAGAGAGTGGAGTTATGTTGGGGATTTAGGGAATGAGGAGCAATAAAAGGATTATTGTGCAGTCAAGATAAAAAGAGTATTTGCAGGGAACCTAATCAACATGGTTGTATGACTTCCTCCAGTCATATTCAGAAGAGTAGGAACAGGGTCAGTGGATGGTATGGGTGATTCAGCATTGAGGATCAGTAGGGTTGTGAAAGGTGATGGGGAAATGTGGGTACAGGATTCAAAGGTGGAGAATGGTGTACACGAGAACCAGAAAATTATAATATCAAGGTTGTGAACAGAGGAAAGTGAGGCAAGAATAGAGATGGGCAAAGGGGAAAGGAAGGACTGGAGGAGCTAGAGGTCATAATAAGGACAAAAACAGATCTGTGAAGAGTGAATCAGAAATACTATTGTGCCCTAGGAAATGAAAAATAGGAAGATTTAAGAAAAACTTGGAAAGACTTCATGAACTAATGCAGAGTGAAGTGAGCAGAATCAAGAGAACATTGTACACAGTAACTTCAATATTGTACTATGATCAATGGTGAAAGACTTAACTACTATCAACAATGCAAAGATTCAAGACAACTCCAAGGGATTCATAATGAAAAATGTCTTCCATCATGAAAGGAACTGTTGGAGTCTGAATGCAGATCAAAGCATGCCATTTTTCATTTTGTTTCCTTCATTAGTTTTTAATTGTATGTGTGATTGTGTCTTCTTTCACAACATAATGAATGTGAAAATATATATTGCATGAGAGTACATGTATACCCTATATCATATTGCTTGTTGCTTCAGGGAACCAAGAGAGAAGAAAGGAAGGGAAAAAATTTGGATCAGGAAATGTCAGAAACGAAAATTAAAAATTGTTTCTGCAGGCAATTGGAAAAAAATCATAATAAAATCTTTGGGGGGCATAAAAAGAAAAGGAGAGGAAATGGAGTTTATGTGTGAAAAGCAATTTCTGAGAATGTAAAAGAAAACAAATTGTCAGATAAATGAACAAAGAAGCAATCTTTAAAATGGACTCATAAACAAAAGCACTGACTGACTCAAGTAAAGATGACTGCTGTGCACTCATGTCCCTAGGACTGTGTTAAGATGACTGGCCAATGAGTTTGGCAATTATATTCCTGGGGGTTGACTTTTGAGGGTTTAGTGTAGAGGGTGATCTATGGATCCTTTCAATTTCTATTTTGCCCTCTTGTTGAAGAACATCAGGGCAGTTTTCTTGGATAATTTTTTATGGTATGGTGTCCAAATTTCTATTAATTTCTGATTTTTCAGGAAGACCAATGATTCTCAAATTGTCTCTTCTAGACCTGTTTTCTTGATCTGTCATTCTCTCAGTGAGATATTTCATGTTTCCTTCTATTTTTTCATTCTTTCAACTTTGCTTTATTAGTTCTTGCTGTCTGGCAAAATCATTGGCCTCTGTTTGCCCTATTCTGGTCTTTAGAGACTGGTTTTCTGCTATAATCTTTTGATTTTCCTTTTTGATTTGATCTATCTTATTTTTCATGGTTTCCTACTGTTTAATTTAGGTCTCCAATTTACTTATCATTTCATTTGATTTTGGGGCATCTTTCTCCAATTGGGAGTTTCCATCTTTTAAACTGTTAATTTTCTTTTGAGCTATTTCCCACTTTTCTTGCCAAACCTCTTCCATCTTTCTCAAGAATTCAGATTTGAACTCTTCAAGAGCTTGTGATCAATTTTCATTTTTCTGGGAAGGTTTGGATGTGTTTACTTGTTTGTCCTTCTCTGTTGTCTGGATTTTTTCTGTGTAAAAGTAATCAAGTGTTAATGCTTTTCTCTTGCTTTTTTTTTCTCTCTCTCTTGGTTAATTCTTGGGCATTGCTTGCCATTATTATACTGGTGTTTCCTTCTCATTCAGATGTCTGGGTGAGGCAGGCAGGCTCTCTGTGTATAGAACTGTGCAGCATTTTTCGCCTGAGACTACTTCTAATCACAGCACAGTGCCACCCCTCTCAGCTTTATCCTCAGCCCAAAGTCTGCTCTCTTTAGGCTCCTGGGGTCTCAAATGTAGCTGTTCTCAGGATCAAGCCTCCTGGTGGTCCCAGTCAGCTGCCAAGACCCTAGAGATTGCCCCTCCCCCCCCAGCTCTTCTGCTTGAGGCCCCTTTACAAGTCTCAGCATGCTGCTTCCACTATCACCCCTCCACTCAAGGTCCAAGCTCAAAGTCCACGTTCTTTAGCCTCTTAGGGTCTTAAGACTTGCTGCTCCCAGGAGCAAGCCCATGGTGGTCCCAGTTAGCTGCCAAGAACTTAGTGAATGCCCCACACTTGCTCTAACTCTTGTGCACTGGCACTGGCACTGGCACTGTAGGTGGGGTGGGGGAGAGTTGATTAGCTCACATTTTATTAGGAGCTATTTCACCCCCTTATAGCATGGAAATGCCCATATCCCATGTACCTTCAATGCTGCGCCCTATTGTGGGGTCCCTTCCTTTATCTGGATTTCGTTTTTGTGTTCTTTTGAGATATCATATATGTGTCAGTTAGGAGAGTTAAATGCTTCTACTCTGCAGACATCTTAACCCGGAAGTCTCACAACTGGCCAATAAAGAAACAGTCTTGGGAGAATACTCAAATCCCTCATTATAACTATTTCCAGAGTTTTGGAAGATATAATTGAGAAACTACAAAACAAAAAATTGCCTTAGGTCTATAGGGAAATTGTATAAAATGGAAATGCTATATTTGTCAGAGAGAGATATAGAAAGAGAAAGGTTAGAATTTGGAGATAATGCTGAGCTCTGGGGAGAGGGATAGTGACTAAACCTCTGATTTCATTGGCAGAGAAAACTTCCAGATGAGGAATCTCCCTCAACCAATGCAGATCACTTTTTCTATAATTTGTAGTATTCATTGATTAGAACACATTAAATAAGTAATAATAACCATATATATATATATATATATATATTTTTTTTTTAAGGTTTGCAAAATACTTTACATTGGTTATCTCATATGATCCTCCTAACAATGCTATTTTTGATATTAAGGTTGAAATGAGATAGGTGCTATTATTTTCCCCATTTTCCAGATGAGGAAACTAAGGCTGAAAAAGATTAAATGACTTGCCCTGGATCACACTACCAGTAAGTGTCTTAAGCAAGAGATGAACTCAGGTTTTCCTCACTCTTAATTCCATTGCTCTAGCTGCTATGCCCAAAAAGCTACATCAGTTAATCAGTCCATAAATACTTATCAAAAGCCAACTGTGGGCTATGTGCTGTGCTGTGTGCACTGTGATATTTAACTTCCTCAAAAGTCATAAAGCTAGTATGTATAAGATCCAAGGCTTAAACATTGGTGCTGTTGGTTTAAAAGCCTATTCTTTATCCACTACATGATCCTGCTTATCCATGAGATCTAAGGTATATTAGATATCAGCCCATGGATGGATGAAGGAGCATGAAACTATGGGAGGTTTACAAACTAAAAGGCCAAGGCATTTGAGAAGTTATCAGTGTATCTTTAGAAGTCCCCAAATATGAGGGCAGAACATGTAGTGAAAAGATGAGTGTGAGCCAGACACTGAACTTCTTTTTGTTTAGAATATTTTTCCATGGTTACATGATTCATGATCCCCCCTTCCCTCCTCCCTCCTGGAGCTGACAAGCAATTCCACTGGGTTATACATGTATCATTGTTCAAAACCTATTTCTGTGTTATTCATATTTGCAATAGAGTGATCATTTAATTCCAAAACCCCAATCACATCCCTATCGAACTACGTGATTGATCACATGTTTTTCTTATGCATTTCTATTCCCACGGTTCTTTCTCTGGAAGTGGATAGTGTTCTTTCTTCTCATAAGTTCCTCTGGATAGGCACTGAGCTTCTTGAGAAAGGCAGGAGAATGATTTGGTGGTCAGTAGTTGATAACAACAAGGAACTGAATTGGATGATATAGGTAACCTGAGTGAATCTAAGAGGACAGGTTTCAAAGTGATGATGAAACATCAGGAAGCAACAGAAAAGGGCAGGGAGAAAACATGATACCCCAGAAAGATTATAAAATGGCAATGGAGGCAAAGGAGCTGGGTTTGAATTTCAGCTTGGCTACTTATGTAACCTTAGTCAAATCACTTCACTTCTCTAGGACTCAGTTTAATCATCTGGAAAATTAAACCAAATTAAATGACCTCTCAGGTATCTTCCAGCACTAAGATTCTATGTCTTATGACTCTTTCTCTTGAGTCAGCAAGTTAAAGGTGGGGAGGAAGGAGAGATGAGAAAAGGAACAAAGAGAACTGGACAGAGTGACCAAGGATAGATTGTCTAGTTTTTCACCAAGTTACAGTATAGAATTGAGCTGGTGGAAGGTCAGAGAGAGGGAGATCAGCATCCTTGGTGAACTCTCTCTCATAATGAGAGTTGGAGATCAGGGGGTAAATCTGAGTCAGTAAGTAGCCAGTGATCAGGTGCCTGGAGCTAGGTGGGACATAATGCAATAGCAGCTCTCTAACCTCTCAACAAGCCAATACAGGATGAGACATGCTCAGAAGACATCCTGTGTATAGAACAAAAGCTCGGGTCAAAGATAGTCTAGACAGTGCCAGGCCAGTTTCTGTTCTGGAAGACAGCTAGTCAACAAACTCTTAGCTTCTTAGATCCCATAAAGATGGGGACACTCAAGGCTAGGGAGATGGGGAGGAGAGTATGGACATGTATGGAGAGATTATTCTAGGATATATGGCATAGGCTCAAATTCTGAGGCTGGAACCTTGGGATCAGGTAACTCAGATATAAACCAGGAACTTCTGAGATAATTTATTCACATCCCCACTAGGTGGCTTGGACTGGATTCAACTCTAGGTTAGAGCAAGCGACTCTAGGGAAGATAGCTTTGGGTCTAGTGGTTCTGAGACATCCAGAAAACTCAACTTGGTGACATTGTATCCAGTCAGGCAGTTCCAGGTCAAGTGGCTTTGATCTGGAACAAATGACTTAGGACCTTCAAAGTTATGTGTGGAGTGGGGTAGAGAAACCATAAAGATTTCCAAAGATATAATGACAGCTAACAAAGCAGTTTGGTGAAGGCATCATTTAATATTTCAGCAATAACTTTCTCTCTCCTCCAACATCAAAATAGTGTTCACTTTAAGCCAGGACTGTTGTTCTTAACCACCATAGACTGTTATGCTTGTGATGCTATATTTTTCCTATTTTATAAATGAGGAAACTGAGGCTGAATGAGATTAAATGATTTGCCCAGGATCACACAACCAGTAAGTGTCTTAGACAAGAATTCAACTCAGGTCTTCCTGGTCTCAGCATGGTCGGTCACCTTTATTTTAGTTAATAGTGGATATCGCTTTCAGAAAATCCTTTTAGAGTCTATACTTTGTTTGAAGGTCAGAAAA
Source organism: Gracilinanus agilis (assembly GCF_016433145.1). NCBI lineage: Eukaryota > Metazoa > Chordata > Mammalia > Didelphimorphia > Didelphidae > Gracilinanus > Gracilinanus agilis. Next base: position 77,989,491 of record NC_058133.1, read on the forward strand.
TAGGAAAAACCAACATCCTTTCTAGACATTCTCCTCAAAAAAGGAGTCTTGTAATCCTATGAAATGTCTGTATCCTCCACTGTTGTCTGACAAAACAAGTCTTTCTTAGAGGTACTTAAATGTGGATATTGTTGTGAATAGACTCTGAATTCCTAGACTTATAGTCCCATATGATCTAAAAAAGAGGTTGGCCTTGTCTTTGGCTGTCCTGGGTGACTCAGAAATAAAGTGAACTCCCTCTTCTGATGTAACATGTTTCGGGAAATTCTGTCCTAATTGAGAAATTATGCCAGGACCAGTTTGAGATACCTAGATGAGGCATGAGTTGTACAAATCCAGCAATCTAGTTTCCCTTGGGTCCATTCTTGCTCATTGGAAAGGGCAAAACTGATCCTGTGGATCATGAAATAATGGGAGATGCTGGATACAGATCAACTTATTCTCATTACTGGAAAATCAGACTGGCCAGCTTTTGTCATCAGGAAAAAGCATGATGACCATTGAGGTGTGTACATTAGAACTCTCTTTTTCAAGCTTTTTATCCAACTAAGAAGTCAATCAACCAATCAGTAAATTGAATGTATTTATTAATCACCTTTTATATGCCAGGCTAGGTGCTGGAGATAGAAAGATAGAAATGAAATAGTCTCTACCTTCCAAGAGCTTTTACTCTATTTAGTATACTTGAGTATACACACACTATGTACAAAATAAATATGAAGTAATTAAGGGAAGGGGGAGGTGTCCATGCAGATGACATGGTCCTGACTGACTGCCACCAACCACCTATAAGAAAATCCAACAGAGTGCAATAATTAAAATTATGAGACTGACAGTAACTTAATAACTTTATTAAAACAAAGTAGTAGTAGTAGTAGTAGTAGTAGTAGTAGTAGTAGTAGTAGTAGTAGTAGTAGTAGTAGTAGTAGTAGTAGTAGTAGTAGTAGTAAAGAGAGGGAAAGATTTATTTTTGATAAGGGGAGAAAAAAACTACCAAGGTCCCACTTTCTTTTTTTCTTAAAAGTATTTAAAAAGGAAAATTTGTTTGCATTTTTGGTTAACATTTTATATTTTTGTACATATTGTTAGGGGGTGGTTAGCCATTTTTCAGTCATCTCAGATGACTCAACAACCTTTGATATTTTCTCTGTCCTGCTTCTGGCTTTACTTGTCTTGTGACTATGTTCCTTATGATCTCAAAGGAGGAAAAAAACCTTGTAGAAGAAGGCAAAAATGATGACAAAAAATACAGTCTTATTCCTAGCATTATAACTTTTTTGTTTGCGTACCTGTACTTAGCTATATAATAAATAGTCAGTTCATATGAGATGGTTAAAAGGCCAAAGATAAAAGGGATTTTCTTATTTTTCCCCCCTTTATCTGTGAAGTTATTCTTTGGGGCTTCTTGTTTGTTTTGTTTTTAAAAAGTTTTTTTTGGTCTGTTTGATGTATGTGTGAAATCTGTTATCCAATAATAAACTAGAATTTTACTTTGCTGAACTTTTCTTTTTAAAAAATCACATTTCTTTGTTGTTAGTAAAGAAACTTTTTCAAATATCCTTATTCTGTTTGAAAAAAAGAAAAAAGATAATTAAGAAAATGAAAATATACAAGAATGAGAAACAAATAGGATAATATAATAGAATCAGAGCTATAGAGAAACTTTGGGGAGAAAATTCAGCCCAGGACAGTGCTTTCAGGCAAGTGAATATGAAAAATAAAGAGATTGCTTTTAAAGACTCCCTTGATAACTCATTCCAATATTATCAATCAACCAATAGGTACTAGAGATGATCAATGCTTCCTATAAAGTCAACTATGTGTCAGATGATAAAAGTTATAGCAGAAGGAATATAATTAAGAGAAATATACCAGGGGCAGCTAGATGACTCAGTGGATGCAACATCAAGCCCAGGAGATGAAATCTGACCTCAGACACTCCCCAGCTGTGTGACCTTGAGCAAGTCACTTAACCCCATTGCCTAGCCCTTACCACTCTTCTGCCTTAGAACTCATACATAATATTGATTCTAAGATGGAAGGTAAGGATTGCAAAAGAAAAAGAGAAAGTGAGAGAAAAAAAGAAATATACCTAAAGTTGTCTGGAATCCATCATTCAACAAGCATTCATTGAGTACTGATTTTATACCTGGTAAAGTGCTAGGTACTAGCGATGCAAGGAAAAAAAATATATATATTTTTTAACCCTTACCTTCCATCTTGGAGTTAATACCATGTATTGGCTCTAAGGCAGAAGAGTGGTAAAGGCTAGGCAATGGGGGTTAAGTGACTTGCTCAGGGTCACACAGCTAGGAAGTGTCTCAGGTCAAAGGACCTCCTGACTCTGGGTCTTGCTCTTTCAATTTGTCCTCCTAGCTGCCCCTAGAATCTTACTCTTAATAGGAGCTTGAGTGACTCTTTTACAGACATCCCTTTCAACTTTTATGTCTTTCAGATAATTTAACTAACAGGGAAAGTACTTTGTTTTCTTCCTTATACACTTCAAAAAATAACTGACCTAATCTCCCCAGATTGTCCATAGCCTCACAGAAGGTGACTCCAATATCTTTCCTATAATAAGAAATAGACACTCCCCACCTCCAACTAGTAGTCCTACATAAGTATTTAGTCGTATTTATTTAGACCAATTTTCAAATTATTGAACAGCTGTAATGCTATTTTAGCTCCAACAATGACAACATGCCACAACAATCAATATTTATTAAGTGCCTACTGTATACCACGTGTTGTGGTAGGCATTGATGATGCAAAGGCAAAATGTAACAATGTCTTCAGGTAGCTAAAATTCTCTCAAGAGAGAAAATATGTACAAACTTGTTATAAACAAAGATTGTTTAATTTTTTTTGTATTTATATCCCCAATACTTTGTCCAGTGCCTGATGCATGATAAACAGTTAATTAATATTTTTTATTGCTCTGCAGATTAAATGAGGTCATTTCAGTGGGGGAAGCATTAAAATATAAGAGGAATAACAAATGCCTCATATAAAAAGTCATCCTTGAGCTGAGCTTTAAGGGAAACAAAGGATTCCAAAGAGGGAGAACATACATCATGGATGTCAACAAATGCAGAAGTAAAGCCACAGGATGAAACAGAGCAATAGTATCAATAGCAATTCAACCTTACTGATAAACACTGATGGCAAAAGTAGTATACTTTAACTAACAGGGAAAGTACTTTGTTTTCTTCCTTATACACTTCAAAAAATAACTGGCATAATCTGGTATGGCCAGGAAGAGAAAAAATGTCAGAAGGATCATTTTCACCTTCACCTTCACCTTCACCTTCACCTTCACCTTCTTCTTCTTCTTCTTCTTCTTCTTCTTCTTCTTCTTCTTCTTCTTCTTCTTCTTCTTCTCCTCTACTTCCTCCTCCTCCTCTTCCTCCTCCTCCTCCTCCTTCTCCTCCTTCTCCTTCTCCTCCTTCTCCTTCTTCTCCTTCTCCTTCTCCTCCTCCTCCTCCTTCTTCTTCTTTTTCTTCTTCCTTTCTTCTCCTCCTCCTCCTCTGCCTCCTTATTCTTCAGCATACACATCACCCACTATTAACAATAATAACTAAATTTTTAAAATTAAAAATAATCCAAGATGGCGAGTCCATGGTATAAAATGGATATATACAATCCCTCTCTTCCAACCACCACCAGTCTGCTTCCTCTGTTATTCTCTGAAAGTTTGTTCAGGGTTCAAATTTCAGATATATTATTTGAATTAGTCCCTGCGCAATAGAGACTCTTCTATTTGGCTCCAACTATTATCAACCACTTAGACTTTATATCATGGTAAAAAAAAAGTAAGACATTAGGTTTAAGGGAACAAGTGTTATGCTATCAAGGAAATACCAAAGGAAAAAGAGTATACAATGCAACAAACCAAGCCATCATTTCAAAGCACTGTCCCTCCCTGCTCCTGGATCCTTGATCCTGGCTAGGTTGCCAGGGCTTTTAGCCCTTCATTTCCTTGCCCAGCAGTACTCCATTGCACAGTACTAAAAGCCAAGGGGAAGCCAAGGACAGGGCATCAGGCCTGACACAAATACAAAAAGCATGTATCACAATGTCTGGGTTTCCATGCTATTTCTCTCATCATTGAGAGAAATGGGGATTTATACCAGGTCATCAGCTCCTGAGAGAAACAGGTCAGCAATCATCTATTTTTCATCAAAGATCACTCTTACATGCAATATTTAGCCAGGCAAAGGAACAAAACTCATGACAAGAAAGGAAAAAAACCCCAAACACTTATTAAGCACCTACTACATACCAGGCACTATGTTAAGTGCTTATACAAATATCATCTTTTTTTTTTTTTTTTAAACCCTTAACTTTGTGCATTGGCTCCTCAGTGGAAGAGTGGTAAGGGTGGTGACTTGCCCAGGGTCACACAGCTGGGAAGTGTCTGAGGCCGGATTTGAATCTAGGACCTCCCACCTCTAGGCCTGACTCTCAATCCATTGAGCTACCCAGCTGCCCCCCAAATATCATTTTATATAATCCTCATAACAAACTTGGGATGCTATTATTTTCTTCATTTCACAGTTGAAGAAATAGAGGCAGACAGAGGTTAAGGGACTTGTCAAGGATCATATAGCTAATAAATGTCTGAGACTGGATTTGAACTCAGATCTTCATGATTTGACTCCAGGTCCAGTGCTCTATCCACTGAGCCATCTTGCTGCTATGTCAATTATTTGTTTCATGGGGAAACAGTAAAACTCCTCTTAATGTTGGCAAGCTTCCTCTGTGGCCATTAACTCTTCTTTTGTATCTTCTTCCCATGTTCTATTCAAAATTCCTATTGTTACATGCTAATATGGTTGGGATTCTTGTCTGTCCAAGCATCAGCAGTAGTTTAAGTCCTCTTACTCAAAGATGAATGAAAGTTGTTGCTACTGACTAATAAAAGGAAATCAAAACTTTTTATGCACTATCAATCACAAAGGCAGAAGTTCTTTTTATTTATTTTTTTAACATAAAAGGCAACCCACATTTTTTTTTTAACCCTTAACTTCTGTGTATTGATTCCTTGGTGGAAGAGTGGTAAGGGTGGGCAATGGGGGTCAAGTGACTTGCCCAGGGTCACATAGCTGGGAAGTGTCTGAGGCCAGATTTGAAATTAGGAACTCCTGTCTCTAAAGCCTGATTCTCAGACCACTGAGCTACCCAGCTGCCCCTGCAACCCACATTTTTTATAAGAATGTTTTAAGCCTTCCCAAATGCTTAAAACAGTATCTGGCTGTAGATGTATAAATCATAGGTGCTCAATAAATGCTTATTGACTGACTTTTATGCGTCCGACTCATTTTTTTTTCTTGCTTTCTTCAGTGTGATCTTTTTATGGTTGGTGGTCTAGGAGTTATATAGTTATAGCCAGAGAAAAGACCAAGAGAGAGAAAGGAAAGAGGCAAATGAGAGTTTAAATGGGATGTAGAAATAGCAGGAACACACTCAGAGTCTTTCAACCAAACTGAGCTACTAAAGCATTTGAGTCCCCCTTCCTCCCCCTTCTCCTTTGGAAAGGAAACGGAGATTAGGTTTTCAGTATTGGACCCAGGGAGGGATTCTGGGTACCTGCCTTCCCATCCTGTGTTTTCCTCCCAGCCTCAATTAAGATTTGAATATCAAACCTTTTGGCACACCTGGATGTAAGAAGCAGCAGCAGCAGCAGCAGCAGAATGGGTTTGGCTTGAGTTGTGAACAGCTGGAGCTGTGGAATGCTTATGTGGAGATACACACTGAGACTTGTCTTGGAACTTCCAAGAAAACCCAGTGGGAGGGAAGGGGCTAGGCTTCAATGGCAGAGCCCGCCTCAGCTTCCATGAACTGCCTGGAGATTGTACTCCTGCTGTACTCCAATGACCCAATGTTCCAGTAAACAAGGAGGGGAGGGGATGGACATACTTTAGATCAAGCCTTCTCTGGGGTTTTTTTTTAGATCTTTTTAATAGAAGACAGACCAAGGGTGGAGTCTGAACAGGCAAACATGCCTTTAAGGCAAGCAGGCAGGGCAATCCAAAACACACAGAGATTTCCAGCCGGGTCTTGAGCTACATGGGCGGATTCATATGCAAATCTCCAAGGAAGATCAGAGGCTTCCTTTGGGACATTTCCTGGGACCTGCTGAACCTGTCCCCCTCCACCCCAGCTAGGAGCGGACATTTGGCAAAAGAATTAAAGGGGAAAGAGCCCAAGATTTTTGAATGTGCCGTAAATGACACAAAACTGCCATGGGCTCCATTTTCTTTGGCTTTACCATAGGTGAAAGTCAAGGGGACCAGGCGGTTAGTCTGAGTCTCATTGTTCTGACTGGCTCACCCCCTCACAACCGAAACCTGCTCCCTTTCTCTCCCCGCCAAATCTCTGCCTCTGGTTTCTTCTCTGTCTGGAATTCCAAACCACCAGCAAGATTGAGTTTCAGCCTACAGGTGAACAGGAGCGCAAGCCAAGAGGATCTCACTGCAAGGTGAAGGAAAGCTCCCTGGCTTGCGGAGGAAGGCTGTGGAATTTCTTTCCCTGTGTGTTTCCACCCACCTGGTCTGAGATGAGGTGCAGTAGATCCAAGGACAACTAAAGGGCTCCTCTAATCATGAAATCCTGGATTTCATTTTCTTCATACACACACACACACACACACACAAACACATATTTACATGCACACATACATGCCAAGTTCAGGGAAATACACACATGCCTATATGTTTCGATGTGTCTATAATGTGAAATAGAATCAATATATGTGTATGTATACAGATGTGTGTGTATATTATGTATATGCATATGTATCAGCAACTAAATAGCATCATTGATAACATACAGAATCAGGAAGACTCATCCTCCTGAGTTCAAATCCAGCCTCAGACACTTACTAGCTGTGTGACCCTGGGCAAGTCACTTGACCCTGTTTGCCTCAGTTTTCTCATTTGTAAAATGGGATGGAGAAGGAAATGGCAAACCACTCCAATATCTTTGTTAAGAAAACCCCAGGGAACAGCTGGATGGCTCAGTGGATTGAGAGTCAGGCCCAGAGATGGGAGATCCTGGGTTCAAATCTGGCCTCACACATTTCCTAGCTGTGTGACCCTGAACAAAGTCAATTAACCCCCATTGCCTAGCCCTTACCACTCTTCTGCCTTAGAACCAACACCCAGTATTGATTCTAAGACGAAAGGTAAGGGTTTAAAAAAAAAAAAAAAAAAAGAAAACCCCAACTGGGATTATGAAGAGTCAGATGTGACTAAAATGACTAGGCATCTGCACATAGACACACACAGGGGTGTGTGTGTGTGTGTGTGTGTGTGTGTGTGTGTGTGTGTATAATTCCCTGAACCTAGCTTCCTATCTCCTACATCCGTGGTTTGCACAGACTTTACCCTGTACCTGGAATATACTCCCTCTTCCCCTCTGCCTCTTAGAACACTTAGATTCCTTTGGTTCTTTGCACCTCCTCTAAGAAGCCTCTCTTGGTTCATGTTTAGTGTCCTTAAATTACCTTGTATTTATTTATTTGTTCACATGTTTAAAGAAAGTCAAGTAAGGGAGATAACAGGAGGTGGCTTGGGCCAGGCAAGTTAAATCCATCATCACTACGACTTTAGCTCCCCTTTGGCCCCAGTGGGGACAATCCAGAACCCTGAACCCAATTTGCCCAGATCACCTGCATACCTAGTGACTGATACAGAACCAGCATCTCATCCCATGAGAGCCAATATGGTCTAGTGAAAAGGGACTTGGGATATGAGCTCTGACTCTGCCTCTGACCAGATTATCAACTTACCCAAGTGATTTAAGCGCTCTGAGACTTAATTTCTTCTTCTATAGAGTTGGATTATTATTTTCACACACGGTCCAGGAAAGTGAATTCATTTAAAGCCTTCCCTCTCCAGAGCACTGATTACATCCTAATCATATTTATTCCAACATTGTTCCATTCCTTTCCCCCTCCCCCACTCAACAAATTCCATTGGTTCCCAATCACCTCCAAGATCAAATATAAAATCTTCTGTTCAGTTTTCAAACCCTTCCTCGCCTATCTCCCATACTATCTTTCCAGTCTTCTGACACCTTATTCTCCCCTCCTCTGTGATCCAATGATGCTGACTTCCTTGCTGTTCCTGGAACAAGAGATTCCATCTTTCAACTCTGGACATTTTCACTGGCTGTCCTCATGCCTAGAATGTTGTCCTTCCTCATCTCTAATTCCTAGCTTCCTTGGCTTCCTTCAAGTCCCAGCTAAATTTTTAGCTTCTATAAGAAGCCTTTTCTCATTACTCTTTTCTTTTTAACCTTCCATCTTGGAATCAACACTGTGTATTGGTTACAAGGCCAAAGAGTGGTAAGGGCTAGACAATGGGGGTTAAGTGACTTGCCCAGGGTCACACAGCTGGGAAGTGTCTGAGACCAGATTTGAACCTAGGACCTCCCATCTCTAGGACCTCTCAATCCACTGAACTACCCAGATGCTATCCCTCATTACTCTTAGTGCTAGTGATTCCCTCTGTTATCTCCATTTTATATTTTTTCTATTGTATATTATATTATATACAACTGTCTATATCATATTTTTGCAAAGTTGTTTATATATTCTCTCCCACCCACCCAAGATCCTTGAGGGAAGAAATTCTTTTTTTTGTCTTTCTTTGTATCCCAAGATTTTAGCACAGTGCCTGGCACATAAATAATAAATGTATGTTGACTGACTAAATGACTGGATGTAGTTGATTTCCTTTGAGATTGTATTTTATGTATGTATTATTAGGTATTTTAAAACATTTTTCTGAGATGGAGTCCATAGGCTCCCCCAGAGTGCCAAAGAGGTCCAGGACAAAAACAACATTAAGGACTTCTGCTCTAATAATATAATTTACTGGACCAGATGTCAATATACACTTGACTTTCATACCAAGAAATTTCCTGCACTGATGAATCACAAATCTAAACCTCTTCTGCTACCCACCCTCCATCCAAACTCTATTATATCATTCTTAAAAACTGACCCAAGTGTCTTCCCAACAGTGGCTTCCACCCTCCAACAGCCCAGCCCTCCCTGATAATTGAGTGATCCTTGCTAAGACTGAATGGTCCATCCCATTACTGACTTTGGACATACTTACTGTTGTAATGTCGCTGTCATAGAATAGTCATACCCCTACTTTGGAATTAGAAAGTGAGTTCTTAAAATTACACATATGAGGACTGCATGACTTCTACTATTACAGCAAGTGACATAAGTAAGTTCAGTATAGTCTGTGAGTTAGTTTGTGGTCACTCCAAGAGGTCTGTCTCATCCAGAAAATGTCCAGCCCTGTTCGTTGTAAACTTTTACTCATATAATGGTCACACCTCAGTTTTGGGGACAGCCAGAGCTAACATAAAATAGAAGGGCTAGAGGTCAGTTACTCTTCAACTTAGAGAAAATAGAAAGCGAAGAAATGGAAACATAGGATTTGATCTTAGCTCTCCCACTTACAAGAAGATCCATGACCTGAGAGTCTTGTAACCTTGTAGAGTCTCAATATCCATATTTATAAAACGGACTAGATGATCTCTTTGAGTCCTTCACCCTGTCATTCTAGATTGTACAAAACCTCCTCTTAAAATGAGTCTACCCAAAGCAAACTGGGTTATTCCTTTCCTAAAATGGAGTGTGATTTATCAACAATTTAGGAAAGAATTTCTAAAGTTACTAGTAATGTTTTTTAAACTCACACCTACCTCTTCTTTCCTACTTGGTCATTTTTTATAACTAAGCTGACTCTCCCTTAGAAATGGTTATCTTCTAATCCTAATGAACATATTCTTAATGTGTGACTTGTCTTCTTTCACCAGTGACCCTTCTTCCTTTGTAAGTGGTCACAGTTTCAGACTATGACAAATCTCATCTCTCCTCATGATTTGAGCATCAAGGGGATTCATTGTAGACCAGACAAGAACTGGAATTCAGCTAAACAGAAGAAAGGGTAGATGGTAGTTGGGTCCAGAAATTCACTAATTTTCAATGAACCAACTGAGTGAGTGGGACAGAGTTAAGGCAGGGAGAAATAGGTAATTTAGACTTGACCTAAAAAGAAAATCCCATATAGAAAAGCTGCTAAGCCTCAGTTTCTCATCTATAAAATGAGATGGAGAAGGAAGTGGCAAACCATTCCCATATTTTTGCCAAGAAAATCCCAAATGGGATCAGGAAGAGTTGGACATGATTGAAATGACTAAATAGCAACCACCTTTAAAGGCCAGGGTTCTTTATGCACTTCCTGACCTTTTTTCAAATCTCATCTTCTGCTATCTAATCTTATAGAAGCTCCACATTCTTCCGGAATTCCCCTTCAGCTTCTGTAACAGTCCCTTATCTGTCTTCTACACCAGACCTTCATTCTCATCCCAAATTCCTTAATATGAATGCTTCTCAAGACTCTAATCCCAGTTGTCTTCTCTTTTTTCTCTATACTTTCTCTCTGGCAAATTTCATTCCTTCCTTTGGTTTCAGATACAACTCCTCTGCAGATTCTGCTCTCTTCCAGATTCACATCACTAACTGATCTCATTAAAGATCTTTCATTTTTCAAACAGACTTTCCACTGCTTTATTGAGCTGGCACTGGATCATAAATATCCTTGTAGCATAGATTTCAACTTGAAGGATTCTTGGAGATCTCCTAATCCAAATTTTATAGATGAGGAAACTGAGTCTCAAATAGAAATAACTTGCTCAAAGTCACATAGGTCATACTCTCCTAGTTTACCAGTGACCAAGAGCTAGGATTTGGACCTAAATCTTTTCTGATCCTAGAGCTCTGAATCTAGCCCTGTCTACTGTACTACAAAACTGCCCTGACTATAGGTCTGTATTACTAGTTAGCATATTCCCAAAATGGGCATTATTCCTAGTAATTACTTCTAGGCTCACTCACAAGTTGGCTGCCATTGGGTTTCTCAAGAATCTATTGGCCCTCTCAGCCTCCAGAGAGCTCACAAATGTTCCCTATAATGCATAACAGGGAATGACTAGGCTCAGGAGAGACAAATCAGATACAATACATAATATCTGGATCCCTTGGGAGAGAACAGGTGGGAGGCCTTTGTGAGGGCACTGAACCTTGGGCAGATACCCCAACCCCTCCATCTTGTCCACAACACTGACTCAATAGAAAGTTCTATAGAAGGGCCAAGAACCCAGAATGGTCTATTCTGCAAGGGGAAAAATGAGTAAAGATGGCTATAAAGGTTTTAAACTGAAACTTCCCATTTATTTCCAATGTACTAAAAACTAGCTTCAAAATATGCCTTGTGCTTTGGATTTGTTCCATGGATGTGACTTTGAAATGGGTGACCATTTTCAGAAGGGAATACTGACATGGTCTTAAAATGATCAACATGGATGAATTTTGAACAGCAAAATGAGCTCTGGGTTGGTTTGTTCCCAGAAAGGCCACAAATGGTGTCCTTGACACGCACACCCAGGGCCTGTTTTCAGAGGAGCTCTAGCTTTCTAACCATTCCAATTATAGGTTTTGAAATGGGCCCAAAGGCAGAATTTAGAAACCTGAAATGGAGGAGGAGAAAGGGAGTGATTTTGCAACTAGATGAGTGGCAGTCCCCAAAAGGTGCTCCAGGGAATAGAGCTTTGGAAAGTAATGTGGTGGGCAGTTTCAGAATACCCTGAGAGGGCTGGGATTAACCTTTCCAGTTATAATTAGGGTTAGGATAATTAGAGGTTAGGACAGGAACAGAATTATAATCACTGACATTTATATAGTACTTTGAAGTCTGGAAAGCATTTTTCATGCATTAATAACGATCATTAATATCTATATTGTACCTACTATGTGCCAGGCACTGGGCTATGTACTTTGCAAATATAATCCCATTTGATCCAACAACCTGGGAGGTAAATGCTATTATTATCCCCTTCTTACACAGATCCAGCCAGAGGGTAAGTGACTGGTCCAGTCATAGAGCTAGTAGGTGTCTGAGTCTGGATTTGAATTCATGTTTTCCTGACTCCAGGTCCTATGCTCTATGCACTCTGATTCCACCTAACTGTTCAGCTCTAAGTTTTATATCAACCTTGTGAGGTAAGTATATATCAGTGATTCCCAAAGTGGGCGCCACCGCCCCCTTGTGGGTGCTGCAGGGATCCAGGGAGGTGGTGATGGCCACAGGTGCATTTATCTTTCCTATTCATTGCTATTAAAATTAAAAAAATTAATTTCCAGGGTGCTAAGTAATATTTTTTCTGGAAAGGGGGCAGTAGGCCAAAAAAGTTTGGTAACCACTAGTATATATTATCCCTATTTTGTAGGTGAGGAAACTGAGACTCAGAAAGACAGTGATATTTTTCTTCATCCCAAAACTAGTAGGAGTCAGAACCCAGGACTCAATCCACCATGCTGCCTCCCCTGCCTCATCCTGGAGTTCTGTTTATTTACAGTATAGAGAGAGCAGTGCCAAAACTTTTGGCTATGTCATCAGCAGGAGAAAAATATATTCAAAATGGCAGTGAGGAAGGGCATACTATAGAACACCACTGTGGTCTCAGAGGTCATTAAGTCTGCTTCTAACCAAAAGGAATCAAACCAGTATTTGGGGCCTCCAATGAAGAGAGAATAAAGTTAGACTGGATGATCTCTAAAATTTCTCTCTAGCTCCTTCTCTGATTCTTTTTAAGTTCATTTCATTCCCTGAGTTCAAATCATGACTCCGACATTACCTGTGCAACCTTGGGCAAATAACTTCACCATTCTGGGATCCAATATTCTCATCTACAGAATGAAAGGATACAGCTAAGGTCCCTTCCAGTTCTAAATCTCTGATCCTACATACATTTCAACAGGACCACAAAGTGCCACAGCACCTCTCTTGCTTTTTCCTCCTATCTTCTTCTTTTCTTCCTTTTTTTTCTCCCCTTACTCCTTGGGACAGTAAGTGGCCTCCTCTTTGGGCTATGACCCTTGGAGTCTTCATCTGTTTTACTTCTATTCTTTTTCTGGTTCCTTCTTCATGGTGAGTTATCAGAAGCATCTCATTCAGGGGTGTTCTAGTCAAAGTTTAACAACTGGCTCTCCCCTGGGGGGCACTCAATATCCTTTTTTTTTGTTTTTTGTTTTTTTGTTTGTTTGTTTATTTTAAACCCTTAACTTCTGTGTATTGACTTATAGGTGGAAGAGTGGAAAGGGTAGGCAATGGGGGTCAAGTGACTTGCCCAGGGTCACACAGCTGGGAAGTGTCTGAGGCCGACTCAATATCCTTTTAAGTTTAGACTGTGTTACTAATATTTTCTATGTCCCTTTCTTAAAGTCTGGATAATCAATAAAACACAAAACGAACCCTGATTTGTAGCTTTTCAGATTTCTAAAGTGTCAGTACTCACACTGAAAATTTAACAAGCTATTGTGGTCTCTCACTCCCATGATGTTCAGTCAACCTTCAGCACTAGTTGCTTGGAAAACAACAAATGGTTTCACTTTTGTGTGAAGAATCTTAGGGGTTCAAGTTATAAGCAGAAATATCATTTGCAGAGGGATGGTGAAATTATAGAACATTTTTAAGTTTTCTTACTTTGGTTTCTCGCTAGCCAATACCTGGAGCCTAGATCTTACCAGCCCAACTCTTTCTCATGCCACACTCCCACTGATGAGAAAAGTCTATGAAATGTTGGTTTCTTGTTCTAGTTCTACTCTACTTTTCCCTCCAAATCTAAACCAAAACTTTTTCATCTTAGCTAATAGGAACATGGAGCAAGTGAGGTCCTTTCTCTCTTGGTTCCTCCAAAATTTAGTAAAAGGCCCCATTAAAAAGGACACCTTTTTTTAAACCCTTAATTTCCATCTTAGAATCAATACTGTGTATTAGTACCAAGGCAGAAAAACAGTAAAGGCTAGGTAATGGTAATTAAGTGACTTGCCCAGGGTCACACAGCTAGGAAGTGGCTAATGCTACATTTGAACCCAGGATCTCCCCTCTCTAGGCCTGACTCTCACCCACTGAGCCATCTAGCTATCCCCCCCACACACACACACACATCTTTCTCCTTTATCTTTCTCTTCTTCTTCCTTCTTTCTCCTCCTTTTTTCTCCTCCTCTCCATCTCCTTCCCTTCCCTTCTGGTTTTTTTCTCATCCCTTCTTTTATTATAATCAGAATTTTAGAACTGAAAGTGTTGCATTACTCCAACCTCTTTATTTTATAGACAAGGAAACAGAGACCCAGAGAAACCAATCTATTGGTCAACAAGCATTTATTTAACATCTACTATCTCTCTTAGAAGTTTGGGTTTTGGGTAGAATATGTCTCCTCTAATTAAAATGATAGGCTGGCCAATAGGCTCAAACCAGGTCCAGGAAGCACTCCCTGATAATTCAGATTCAGGAGAATGTAGAGTTATTGCCACTAATTATTCCAGACCTGGGTGGCACCCAGACTATGAATGTTCTTGCCAATTGAATCCTGGTTTCAGTAGTCCTTCCTCATGGAGTTACACCCAAACATTTTGCTGAGCCAGGGCAGTGTCTGCCCAAGAGCCTGTACCTATGCATAGGCTCTCATCTGTTCTCTCCACAAGGGATTAAGGTATAAGAAAAATAGCACTAGATCTCCTGTATTGTGAAGTCAATCAATGAACACTTCTATAACCTTGCATGTCAATGGAAAAAAAAGAGATTTTCCCAGACTTGATTTCCCTGAGAGCTGGACTAATAATAATGATGATGGCCATGATGTTGATGAGATTTATGGAGGAAAAAAAAAGAGAGACTTAGAAAATGCTTTCTTTGACAATATTGAGTATAAGGCAAAAGCAGAATTACCCAACATTTTTCTTCATAGGGAATAGGCAAAAAGACATTGCAATGTATTTTACAGTTCTTCTCTCACTGATAATCACAAATTCAGCTCCAAATTTCCATGAGTCAGGCCACAAGCCATTTAATCTATTCATTCATTCATCAAACTTTTATTGAGTGCCTATTAAATGTGAAACACTATGCCAGGCACTTAGGTGGGACATAAAGATGGTAGCTATATGGCTCTTGTCCTGACTGAGATGGCAATTAAGCAGGTAAGAATATGTTAATAACGGGAATACAAGATAGGATGGGATAAGGTTTATAAGAGGCACTTGAGAGACTGGCGCACAGAAAAAAATTATTGGCATTCCTTTCAGTAGTTACAAGAGAAAAGATCATTTCTACTTGAGAGGAAATCTGAGAAGGCTTCATGGAAAATGAGACATTTCAGTTATGTCTTAAAGGATAAGTGAGATTTGGATGGGTGGCAAAAATGTGTGTGAGGGAGGGGAGCCAGGAATCAATCTTCAAATGCAAGGTAGGCACAATGAGACCTAAAGAAGTAAAAAACACAGACTTTACAGCATAGTGCCAATAATGATTAATCACTTTTAACTACCCAGAAGCATAGCTAACCACTTCGAAAGGAAAGATCAGGCACTGAACAAGATCCAGACTTCTCCTTGTGGTTATGGCCCTCCACTGTACTGTGAAGAAACTAAGCTTTCTTTATGTAACCTGGGGCTCAATCCAATTAGCATAAGACTCTCCTAGAGAATGGTAGCTCTGCTCTGCTTTTGTATGAGGGTTGAATTGATGGCAGCTTGGAGAGAGGAAAGATATTGGGTTCTTTCGGATTTTGAAATTGAGAGGAAAAAACCAGATTCTTCTCAAGGAAGAGAGAAAGATTCTGGGAAGAAACCAACACAAAGAGGAACCCGTGTCTTTGATGTGGGCAAGGGGATTAGAGTCTCGTCCAAAGAATTGATTGACAGATCAAAGTGACTCCATGGCAAGGGAACAAGCTTTATTATGAGAGAATATAGTAATAGTGTGGCTATAGATAGTTAGCTAGCTTGTATAATAAGTAATAATTTAAGTAATAAAATATAAGTATAATATAATAATAAGTAAGGAAAAGAAGCAAGTAAGGTAAGATAGGTAAGGTAAGCAAAAGTGGGTAGGGGGTTTCAGGAATGCCTTTTATCTTGATTAGTTTCTAAGGAAGAGGTCATTTGCTTGGATGGTTGTTTCCCTACTGTTTCCAAGGGACTGATGTCATTTTACCCATGATTCACTCTTACTGTGCAGGGGGAGTAAGTTGTAACATAAATGGGGTCCTAATGATATATTAAACGCTTAAGGACAACTTTTGATCAAATTTTGCTCCTAACTGAGCAGATTCTAAGGAAGGCAGTGATTGTGGAAATTGAGCTTTTTTCAAATCTAGTCCTGTGTGACTGGAGAACTGAACCACCTGTGTTTGCTGTTCAGAGACCCCGAACAATGACCTAGGTTATGTCTAAAGATTGATGTGAATTTTCTCATAATTGTAAATCTAAGTATTCATATGTCTTATCTGAAAGGCAGACCTATACTAATCAACTAGTTATTGCTTCCACGTTCTCTTGATTGTTTACAGCTATTTGGCAGGGTTTGTGAGATATTTCAGCCCACATCACTTTGGTCTTCTCCCTATTCCTGGTTCACTGTACTTAAGAGTCTGGGGGATTTCCTCTTGAATGAGATCTGGCTGACTCTCTCAATCTCTGTCTCTCTCTGTCTCTCTCTTTCTCTCTGTCTCTGTCTCTTTCTCTCTCTGTCTCTGTCTCTGCCTCTGTCTCTGTCTCTCTGTCTATCTATCTTTCTCTGTCACTTCTCTCATTCTCCTCTTTCTCTCCATCCCTCTGTTTTTGTCTCTCATAATTGAGCTAAGATACCTTCCAATGGGAGAGCTCATTCACTCTATGTGTTGTTTGATATATTTTATTCTGTATAACTTTTCAGATTTCTGTTTAATATCAGCTTGAGTAATTGGATTTATTTGTTATTCACTATGTGTGATAGATTTTATGGAACAAGCATTTGATGGGAAGAGCATTGAACCACTGGATATCTACATGGGGGGGGCACTCTTCTGTTAATGGGATGGTGACTAGGAATACAACTTGAACCAAAAATTGTTCCCTATAAACTAGCAATATTTTGGGGGAGGGGGCAGATAGCTATAATGATATAATTCTAGCCTGGTATCCTCACTCTGAAGAAAATAGAGTAAGTCAACCTGGGGCCCATATCTCCTGCTCCTTGATTGACAGGAATCAAAGTCTCTCTTAGGGAAGAATGGGTAGAAGGGATTTTATATATATATATATATATATATATGTATATATATATGTATATATATATATAATCAAAAGGAAGAGTATATATATTTACTCTTCCTTTTGAACTACATCTAGATAAAATCATATGGACCACACATAATTTGCACAGGCACAACATATGCACACCTTAAATATAATTCTCAGAGAGTGAACAATTTTCTATCCCCTTGCTTTCTCTTTCTCTGGGTGTACACATCAACTCTCTAGTCTAACGGATGGTATAAATTTACCCAATTGGAATTCTCTATGAGTTCCTGATTCTATTGAGAAATTAATCTTTTATTGAATCCTAATCATATGACCTTAGAAAAAAGATTATCACAGAAAGAACATGCATAGGAGAGCTTTCAAAGCAAAAGTAACAAAACATCTACCATGAGGTTTTAGCNGGGGGGGGGGGGGAGTATCAAAAGTATTACATGCAAAAAAATGTCATAAAAGGTATCCAGTATAACTGGGGAGGGAAGAGAGAGAGTAGATTAAAGAAACTTACCAATAGAACCAATTTATATATTAGGAAGTATAAGATGAGAAAATGAATTGGACCTGTCATGAAGTGAAAAAGTGAAATACAACAAATGGGAACCCTAAGTACTAACCCATGGATGGATGCACAATCCATTGGGTAGGTGATCTCTGGAAGATTTATGAAAGAATATGGACAAGAATAGCATAGGCTAAGGTATGGTGGGGTTATCTGTATCATGGAAAGAATAGCCAAAGTGATGAGATCAGGCCTTAAGAGGAACAAATTATGCCTCAGTGGCAGTAGAATGATCATTGGACAACTCTATCTTAGAGGTTAGGAGCCTTAGAAGAAGAAGAAATGGTGCTATTAGGAGATAGCTTTTTTTTTTTTTTTTATTTTTAAGATTTGCTTTATGGCAACTGAGAAGAGGCAAAACTACCTATCTGGGTCATTGTAGAAGATTGAGAATAGTCCCACAGCAGAGGCTTCTAAAGGGGGAAATCTTTCCTATTCAACCCCACACTCCTTTATGGACCTCTTAGGGAAGGGAAAAGTTCTCGTTAGTAAGTTGGTGAAAACTGAGTTGATGGAGGTACAAAGGGTTTCTTGGTATCCAAATCCTGGTACTTAGAGAGATTTCATGTAATGGACTAGTAACCTGTCAGCAACCTTGGCTATAGTGATTCTGATCTATGATGAGGATGAGTGACCATGCAAGAAATGTTATCATCTGCACTATAGCCAGGGTTATGCTGAAAATGTTTAATAACCAATTAAATGGGGGAAAAACAGGATGCACAATACACTTTTAAATTTAATCTGTTTTATTCATGTTTTTCCTATCCCTTTCTTAAGTCTATACAATTTCTAAAGGAATAAATCAAGCCCTGATCTATAGCATTTGCCAATTACCAAATGTCTGCTTACAATGAAAATTTAAAAATTGGCTTTCAGAATCCAGTATAGGTAGGATCAAGTGTTCCCCTGACTATAGTCCTGATGTTCTTGGTTCTGCTTCTGCTCATCTCTAGGCATCTCTTTTCATCTGGAAACCCATTGTGAACTAAAATTTTGACATTACTCCCTACGTGGGCCAAATTGTAGGATCTAGAACTCAATCCATTCAAAGTAGAAAAGTGAAATCTGGAACTTCAGGTCTCCATTCTCCCATGTATTTGTTCACTCATTCAAAAAGTCATTGTATTGCTTGTTGTCTTTTATTTTTTTGTTTTGTTTTGTTTGCTTTCTAGTTTAATTTTTCCTTTTCTTTCCATTTTGGCTTCTCATATCCCTGATCAAGTTTGCTCAATAGCAAACCTAAAGCCACTTAGGTTGTAGGAATTTCTCCAGAAACCTTAAGATCCGTGTCACTAAGAAGTAGGATATGATAGGAACAATCTAAGTCTCTACTCTCACACAGTTTGGACTAGCTTTTCCTTAAGAGATATTAAAACTATCCTCAAGACTTGATTGACTTATCCCCCAGTTGACAAATGGTCTAGGGACATCAAAGGCAGTTTTCAGATGAAGAAATCAAAACCCTCCATAATCACATGAAAAAAAGAGTTCTAAATCCTTCCTGATTAGAGAAATGCAAATCAAAACAATGCTGAGGTATCACCTCACACCTAGCAGATTGGCCTATGTGACAGTAAAGGAAAATAATAATTATTGGAGGGGATGTGGCAAAATTGGGCCACTAATACATTCCTGGTGGAGTGGTGAATTGATCCAACCATTATGAAAGGCAATTTGGAATTATCCCCAAAGGGCTTTAAAGGAATGCATACCCTTTGATCCAGCAACACCACTATTAGGTTTATACCCTAAAGAGATAATAATCAAAAATATTTGCACAAAAATATTCATAGCTGCACTCTTTGTGGTGGCAAAAAAATTGGAAAATGAGGGGATGTCCCTCAATTGGGGAGTGGCTGAATAAATTGTGGTATCTGATGGTGATGAATTACTATTGTGCTATAAGGAATGATGAACTGGAGGGTTTCTATATGAACTAGCATAACTTCCAGGAACTGATGCAGAGTGAAATGAGCAAAATCAAGAGAACATTTTACACAGAAAGTGAAACATTGTGGAACAGTCCACTGTAATGGACCTTGCTACTACAAAAGAATCCCAAGAATATAAATGACTTGCCCAAGGTCACACAGATAATAAACTGCATAGTCAGGATCTGAGCTCATATTTTCTGATTCCAATTCAATGCTTTCCCCCCTGTACCATCATACAGCACTTTTGAGAAATGAGAGTTGATTCCTGATATGCAACAGATAAGTTTATATTGACCCCAAGTCTTAGAGAAGGGATGCCCGCTTAGATCAGGTCCAAGTCACCTGTTCTTTCCTTGGGACCAATTGGTCCAAGTTGAACCACTTATAGTTAAGAATATGCCTAATTCTTCTTCCATATACTATGTAGTCTTGATGGCCAGCAGACCCATATTCTTACCTTTCATCATTTCCCTGAGCAAAATCCAGCCGTCTCAATGGCACCACAATGTGCCTGTGATTCAATCAATCTAGAGCCCTAAACCCAATAGCCAAAGAGTATGTAAAACATTTGACAGGATGACATTTTGACTACTGCATATATTTGGGCAAAAAAAGGACATTTTAACATGGATTGGTTATTCCAGAGGCATATAACAGCTATGGGAATTGCATAGTCCCCTGGTAGTGAGGCAGAGAAGGGAAAGGTCAGTCATGGGGAAAGAAATCCGCTCTCAGGCTTCAGGCATTGCAGAAATCCATCACCATGAGTTCCCTCTGTACTATCCAGGAACTGATGATGGTAAACAAAATCTGGTGATGATTGCATCCAAGGGAAGCACCCTGCACATACTCTTTAGTATTACAAAATGATATTTAAAAAATGCTTTGGGCTGAAGTCCTTGGTCCCACCTGAAGGAGGAATCTCCTCAGTCTTAATCAATCCTGAAACAAAGTCTGGTACTGAAATCTTTTTACAGCTCTCTTATCTAAAGCCTAATCAGCCCAGAAAGGAAGGGGAGGAGTAACAAACTCTTGAACCAAGAGAAGGAAGAAGTCTTTACTCGATTCAAGTAAGAGAACTATTGAGTTCATCTTTGACCTGGTTAAAAGAAGACTCCTTTAGAGGGAGTGGTTAAAGAGAGATTCAGTGGTTTTTAAGAAAATTATTCTCCAGGGTATACTGACATTTTAAGTTACCATTGTTCTGTTTGGCAAATTTGAGACTGTAAACTAAATTCTGAGACTTTGCTTAGTCTTAGCTATAAGGTTCTGTCTTTGTTTATGTATACTGTAAGACTTTGAGCAAAGTTTCAATCTTTTCAATTAGCAATAGTAGCTCTGCTGTTTGAATCTCCCTCCAAGCAATAATATTTGTAATTATTAATATATGTTTATATAAGTATACATTTCTTTATTTCTATCATTTTATGTATGTGTGTGTACATATGTGTATATATATATGCATATATAGAATAAAATTCCTGACACCAAAATCTAAAATATAGAGCACTAAATTTTTTCTTCCCAATTGCTAACAATTTTCTTGTTTCTGAATTGTTTATTGTTGTTTTTCAGTCATGTCTGACTCAACACCATCCATGGGTTTTCTTGGCAAAGATTCTGGAGTGGTTGGCCATTTCTTTCTCCAGTGGATGAAGGTAAATAGAGGTTAAATGGCTTTTCCCAGTGTCTGAGGCCAGATCTGAAAGCTTCCTGACTCCAAATCCAGCTCTCTATCCTCTGAGCCATCTAGCTGCCTTTTCTAGATCTGCTTACCTGTTTTCTTATTAGCTCTGCAAGACTGAATCTTCTTCAGATTAAGAATCTCATGAATGGAATACTTTAGTTTGAGGCTACCATCTTAGAGTATGTCCCTGGCTCTTCTCATTACTGTTCAATAGTAGCTTTTGGTGATAGGGCTGGGAGAATTTAATTCCTTGGAATAGAAACCTGTACCTTAGTAGTTGGGTAGTACAGGCAATAGAGTACCTGGCCCGGAGTCAGGAAGACTCATCTTCCTGAGTTCAAATCTAGCCTCAGACACTTACTAGCTGAGTGACTTTGTGACTTAAGTTAAATTTTGAGACTTAAGTTAAATTAAGTAACTTAAGCAAGTTATTTAACCTCATTTGCCTCAGTTGCTTATCACAAAATGAGTTGGAAAAGGAAATGGCAAACCCAAATTAGAATCACAAAGAGTTAGATACAACTAAACAACAATGGAACCTGCCAGAGAGTCCAGGCAAGTGATTTAGAAATAATTAGTTACAGATTATAGGCATGTGAATATAATTTTTTAATTCTTTTTAATACTATCTTTTATTTAATTAATTAATTTAGAACATTTTTCCATGGTTACATGATTCATGTTCTTTCCCTCCCCTCCTCCCATCCCCTCCCATAGCCGATGCACAATTCCTCTGGGTTTTACATGTGTGATTGATCAAGACCTATTTCCATATTATTGATATTTGCACTAGGGTGCTCATTTTGAGTCAATATCCCTAATTATATCCCCATTCGCCCATGTGATCAGGCAGTTGTTTTTCTTCTGTTTCTACTCCTAAAGTTCTTCCTCTGAATGTGGATATCAATGTTTTAAGAAAAAAATTTTTTTTTCCCATCAGCAGCTCAGCTCCAAGAAGGTATGAGCTACACATGTCACCTAAAAACTATCATCTTTACAGATTGGCTCAACTTTTGACACCTGACACCTTCTCAACACCCCAGTTACCTGAAAAGGAGGGCTGAAGTGTGAAATAATAAACTCCTTTCCATGATTTCCTTTCCAAGGACTCAGAGCTTTCTAGGTAACTCTTTATTTTCCAATAACTGCTCTGCTTTGTTTCTACTCCACAAATATCATGATCCTACAGGGGATCCCCGCCTTCCAACTCCCTCTTCCTCCACTTTTCAGCTTTCTTTTGGGCACTGTCTTCCCTGTTAGATTTCTTCACCTTGTTAAAGGAGAAGGTTGGCTTTCTTTTTCTTACTTAACACAGTTGCTGACACATAGCAGGTGCTCAATAAATGTTTATTGACTCTTGCCTGATTTCTTTCACACTATTCCCTCCTAATTCTGTATTTCATCAGTCCCTTTGCTTGCAGGAAAGTTCTTGTGTTCAAAGCTCCTAAGTCATGCAAGTTTCCACCCAGCCTTATCTCTCCTACCCAGACAAATAGTTGCTGAGTTTATTGGGGGAAGGGAGAGTGAGGTAAGTAAAGAACCAGTTCAGGCTAAACCAATCTAATCCAACAAGTCTTGCAAAAGTACTAAGAGAGCCTTCACTTGATATCAGAGAACCTGTGTTCCACTAACAGCTATGCAATTTGCTAACTTCTGCAACCTTTGGCAAATCAGTTAACCTTAGTTATTTCCCTCATCAGAGAAAGGTTGAGGTTGGATTTGATGACCTCTGAAGACCCCACCAGCTCTACCTTTCTGAATCTTTTATTCAAAAAATGCATTTATTACACTTTTGCTGTGTGCCACACAATTTCATACCAGGTATGAAAGCTATAAAGACAAAATGAAAAATAGTCCCTGCCCTCAAGGAGTTTACATTCTAATGGAAACATTTGTATTCAACTATGTTTAGGTGCTGGGGTTTTTTTTGACCCTAGTGATTACTTCTGATTATATATTTATGTCATTTCCCCAACATCTATTTAGAAGCATCTTCTAAGGGGCCAATGAGAGATTAGGGAAGTACTGAACACCTGAAAATTGCAATCAAGGAAAACATAACTAATGAACAATCTATATTAACAGACATTTATTAAGTGTCAGCTGGGTGACTCTAGGCAAGTTGTTTAGCCTCACTGAGTCTCGGTTTCCTCACATGCAAAAAAGATAATAATACTTATTCCTATATTGGAAATAGTAGGGTAGACTATTAAATATCAACTTATATTCCTCTAACAACTGAAGCTTTGGGCTTCCAAAAAGCAGAGATCCAAAAAAAAAAAAAAAAAAGCAAAAGGCCCAAAGGGACAAAAGCAATATATAATAATTCTACTTCTGGAAACAAGTGACAAGGATGTGAAGAGTTACAGTCTCAGAAAAAGAGATATTGTGGAATTAATGTTTTTAAGTCAAAGAAACACTAAGATGGCAGTGGGTAACTAGTCCCCCTTCTGGAGTTAGCCACTGGGCCTATTCATCTTGCATAAACCATAGCAATAAATAAACAGAGGTTCTGGCAATCACCAGAACAGCCAAGGTGAAGAAAGGCACTTGCTGTAGGATCTTCTTTTTTCTCCTGAGACTACCCAGAACTGAGTAGGATTCTTTTTTGGTGAGAGGTACTAGATCCAAGTTCCTAATGACTAGCCCCAAATAATTGATGAATAAGCACTAATTAGTGTTCCAGACACTGAGAATACAAAGACAAAAATAAAATAGTCCCTTCCCTTAAGAACTTGCATTCTAATACAGTAGATAAGATGTAACTATTTATCTATAGGCATAATACTAAAAAATAAATACAAGGTAATTGATCAGGAAGAAAAAATTGGGACGGGGCAGCTGGGTAGCTCAGTGGGTTGAGAATCAAGCCTAGAAACAAGAGGTCCTAAGTTCAAATCCTGTCTCAGACACTTCCCAGCTATGTGACCCTGGGCAAGTCACTTGACCCCCCCCATTGCCCACCCTTACCACTCTTCCATCTATGAGCGAATACACAGAAAGTTAAGAGTTTTAAAAAAAATTGGGACAGGTGTTCTTTTTTTTTTTTTTAACCCTTACCTTCCATCTTAGAATCCTGTATATTGGTTCCACAGCAAAAGAGCAGTAAGGGCTAGGCAATGGGGGTCACGCAGCTGGGAAGTGTCTGAGATCAAATTTGAATCCAGGACTTCCTGTCTCTAGACCTGGCTCTCAACTCACTGAGCCACCCAGCTGCCCCCAGGACAGAAGTTCTAAATTTTTCTTGTTCATGGACCTTTTACCAGTCTGATGAAGCCAATAGACATCTCAAAATAATATCTTTAAATGCATAAAATAAAATACATGGGATTACAAAGGAAACCAGTTATACTGAAATAAAGTTATCAAAATATTTTAATAACAAATTCATGAGTGTCAAGGTAAGAATTCCTAAGTTAGGAACTAGACTAGAATAAGAAAGATTCCATGTAGAAATAGTGAAATGAGATTCTAAAAAAAGCAGGAGGGGAAGTTCATTCTAGATTAAAAAGATAGTCAACCTTATATATATGCATATATACTATTGGCTATCTTTTTCTATATATTTTTTGTTTTTTATTATTTTATATAAGTATATGTGTGTGTGTGTGTGTGTGTGTGTGTGTGTGTGTGTGTGTGTGTGTGTGTGGAGAGAGAGAGAGAGAGAGAGATAAGAGATGGAATGTCACATGTGAGAACCAGCAAGAAGGACAATTTGGCTAAATCAAAGGACGGTGCAAAGGTAATCATGAGTAATAAGGCTAGAAACAAAGACTGGAGCAAGATTGTGAAAGTTTTTAAGAGACATTTGTATTTGATCCTTTGAGTCACAGGAGCTACTGGAGTTTATTAAGTAGGGAGAGTTGCTTTGACATCTCTATCAAAAATGGATTAGAGCCAGGAAAGACTTCAGGCAGATAAGCCAAAGAGAAGGCTATTGCCATTGTCCAGATAAGAGGTGATTATCTGAATTAAGGTGGCAGTTATGTGAATTGAGACAAGGATAATATTTGTTGAAAAAGTAGAATTTACAGGAATTGGTAACTGACTGGCTATGCTATTTTCTTGGCTGAATTGAAGGATAATGGTTCCCTGCTCCATCCCCAATAGAAATTTGTCAGGTCTGACTCTTTGTGACCCCATTTAGGGTTTTCTTGGCAAAGATACTGGAGTCATTTACCATTTCCTTTCTCCAGTGGATCAAGACAAACAGAGGTTATGTAACTTGCCCAAGGTCACAGAGCTAATAAGTATCTGAGACCAGAGTTGAATTCAGGTTTTCCTGACTCTAGACCTAATGCTCTATCCACTAAGAAAAATAGAGAAGTTAAAAACTAATTTTTAGAATTTCTGGGTTCTGAGAAGCCTATATTACTATCTGTCACTGAACCATTAACAACTTCTTCTGGTATCCAGTCATTTCACCAATTGTGACTCCATCTCATTATGCTATTATCTAAATAAGAGGTGTTAACCATATGAACCAGAACACTTTTGAATGCAGCCCAAGCCAGTTTAAAATGTAACCAGTTTAAAATGTAACAAATATTTAACTAAATAAAAATTTAAAAAAAACACAGGTTATATTATAATTATATTTTATACTGTTTATAGTATACTTTCTAAACCAAGTCAATGTGCAGTCTTTAGGGATTCTTTTGTTTGGATTAGACTTTCTTAAGTCTAATAATAAAACTAAACTTCCTAAGTCTAGATCCATTTCTATTTGAGCTTGATACCATTTATCTAAGATATATCCCTATAATCTCCATAAGAAAAGTACAAGATATTTTATCCAAAGTTTTGTTAAAATCTTGGTGAACTACATGAGTAGAATTCCCCTCACCCACTAGCTAAGTAATCTTGTCAAAAAAAAAGAAATTGTGTTAGTTAAGCATGACCTATTTTTTTAAAACATTTATTAATATTCATTTTTAACATGGTTACATGATTCATGCTCCTACTTTCCCCTTCGCCCTCCGCTCTCCCCCGCCCCCATGGCCGACGCACATTTCCACTGGTTTTAACATGTGTCATTGATCAAGACCTATTTCCAAATTGTTGTTAGTTGTATTGGTGTGGTAGTTTCGAGTCTACATCCCCAATCATGTCCGCCTCAACCCATGCATTCAAGCAGTTGTTTTTCTTATATGTTTCCTCTCCTGCAGTCCTTCCTCTGAATGTGGGTAGCATCTTTACCATAAATCCCTCAGAATTGTCCTGTGTCATTGCTTTCTGCTGGTACAGAAGTCCATTACATGATTTTACCATAGTATATCAGTCTCTGTGTACAATGTTCTTCTGGCTCTGCTCCTTTCACTCTGCATCAGTTCCTGGAGGTCTTTCCAGTTCACATGGAATTCCTCCAGTTTATTATTCCTTTGAGCACAATAGTATTCCATCACTAGCATATACCACAATTTGTTCAGCCATTCCCCAATTGAAGGACATACCCTCCTTTTCCAGTTCTTTGCCACCACAAAAAGCGCAGCTATAAATATTTTCCTACAAGTCTGTTTATCTATGATCTCTTTCTAGTACAAACCCAACAATTGTATGGCTGGATCAAAGGGCAGGCATTCTTTTAAAGCCCTTTGAGCATAGCTCCAAATTGCCAGCCAGAATGGTTGGATCAGTTCACAACTCCACCAGCAATGCATTAATGTCCCAATTTTGCCACCTATCAAACTACCAAAAAACTTCTTTACTGAATTAGAAAAAACTATAACAAATTTCATTTGGAATAACAAAAGATCAAGAATATCAAGGGAAATAATGAAAAAAAATGTGAAGGAAGGGGGCCTAGCAGTACCAGATATTAAACTATACTATAAAGCAGCAGTCATCAAAACAATATGGTACTGGCTAAGAGACAGAAGGGAGGATCAGTGGAATAGACTTGGGGTTAATGACATCAGCAAGACAGTGTATGATAAACCCAAAGAGCCCAACTTTGGGGACATGAATCCACTATTTGACAAAAACTGCTGGGAAATTTGGAAAACAATATGGGAGAGATTAGGTTAGATCAACATCTCACACCCTACACCAAGATAAATTCAGAATGGGTGAATGACTTTAATATAAAGAGGGAAACTATAAATAAGTTAAGCAAACACAGAATAGTATACCTGTCAGATCTCTGGGAAAGGAAAGATTTTAAAACCAAGCAAGAGTTAAAGAAAATTACAAAATGTAAATTAAATGGTTTTGATTATATTAAGCTAAAAAGCTTTTGTACAAACAAAAACAATGTAGTCAAAATCAGAAGGGAAACAACAAATTGGGAAAAAATCTTTATAACAAAAAACTCTGACAGGGGTCTAATTACTCAAATATACAAGGAGTTAAATCAATTGTATAAAAAAATCAAGCCATTCCCCAATTAATAAATGGGCAAGAGACATGAATAGGCAATTTTCAGGTAAAGAGATCAAAAGTATCAATAAGCACATGAGAAAGTGTTCTAAATCTCTATAATTAGAGAAATGAAAATCAAAACAACTCTGAGGTATCACCTCACACCTAGCAGATTGGCTAAAATGAAAGAAGGAGAGAGTAATGAATGCTGGAGGGGATGTAGCATGACCTATTTTTGATGAAGTCATGCAGACTTTTTGGTGACAGCACCTCTGTAATCACATCTCCCAGGGATTTTTAGACCCAAGGATGTTGCTCTTTTGGGCCTAGTGGCTCTATCTCATTTGAGCCTTCCACCAATCCTGAGACATATATGCACAATGACTATTATTCCCATTTTGCACTGGAGGAAGCGAGCCTTAGGGAAGTTAAATAATTTGCCCCCAAATTATCAAGTTAATAAGTGGCAGAGACAAAATCGAAGACTCAAGCTATGAGAACAGGAAGAGACCTAAGAGATTATTTAGTTCAATCTTTTCATTTTATAAGCGAATAAACTGTGGCCCAAAGAGGTGAACTATGGGATCAAGATCCCATAGATATTGTCTGAAATAAGTTTAGAATCTAAAATTTCTGACTCTAAATCTAGTTCTCCTTCAAAAAGAATAATAACTAGTATCTCTATAGTGCTTTTTTTAATTTTATTTTTCAATTACATGCAGAAACAATTTTTAACAATTGTTTTCTGACATTTTTCTATAGAGGTTCTCTCCTTCCATTTCTCTCTCTCCTCTTTCCTCCCTCCTTGAAATGGTAAATAATCTGATATAAGTTAAAAAATACATGTGCTGTCATACAATATATATATTGCCATATTCCTCATGCCATAAAAGACAAATATTATACATACAAGAAAAAAACTCATGGAAGAAAAGTGAAAAATCATGTGTTTTGATCTGCATTCAAACTCTGACAGTTACTTCTATAACTGTGATATGTAATGATATTTTGCAAAGCAATATGGAAAGCAAAATGATGGACAGTTATCTGATTAGAACATGGAAGGGACTGAGCCTGGCAGGGGCTGGCTTGTGCCCCGTCAGTAGATGCTCAAATATAAAAGGGAGGATTTGAACTGAGACAGGGTGTCAATCTGAGATATTTGGGGTAGTGGGAGGTTTGTGGTGGTGGTGAGGGTAGGCCATAGGTCAACTTGAATTACCAGCAAACTCCACTGACCAATCTCACAGTCTCAGTTCCTGTGATACCTTTATATTAAGTGACCTATTCGTGTTTCATACTCCAAGAAGAAACAATAACATCCTTCAGCAAATAATCTGATTTGGGTGAATCGATCTAGCCATGCCAAGCTGGCAACTGGCAATTATCAATTAACAACTGATAATCCTGATTACCTTCATTCAAGTACCATCTTTGTCATCTTTAGCTTAGATCAAGAACTTCCTGTTTCCCTCCCTCCCAATTATTTACCCTGCTCCCCTCCTAAGCCTGAAGCACATTAAATATTTGAACTTACCTAGATTGGTGTCAACTCTATCTTGAAATTTAGTGATTGTGTCCCTGGGACATTTGAGGGAAAGGAGAATAGTAACATTCATAGCAAGATATAATCTGCAGTCAAACTCTAGCATTATCCTACTAGGCTAGATTAGTCAGTTAGAAGTATCTGTACAATTCTATTCACAGATTCTTCATTTGGCTGGCTATTCTGGGACACTGTTATTCTAAAGTTGAGTTCTAAAGAATTAAAGCAGATTCAATACAACTATCTAGTGGGGCCCTTTGTGTTTCACTATCACAACTTAAATGTTACACTTAGGTATCTCTCACACACACACACACACACACACACACACACACACACACACACACTCAGCTTCAGCTCCTCATATCACCAGGACCCTTATAATGAATAGCATTTTTTTATCATGAGCCCCTTGGGGTTATCTTGGAATAGTTCATTATTGATAATAGTTTAGAATTGTTTACAATATTCTCCTGGTTCTGCTCACTTCACTTTCTATTGGTTCGTATAGATATTTCCAGATTTTTCTGAAATCATCCTGTTGGTCATTTCTTTTTTTATTCAAAGATATTTAATTTTCCCAATTACATGTAATAACAATTTTTAACATACATTTTCTGAAATCATAAGGTCCAAGTTGTTTTTTTCTCCCTCCCCTTCTTCCCCCCTCTCAGAGATGGGAAGCAATGATCTGGGTTATACATGCATTATCATGAAAAATATACTTCCATGTTGGTTACTGTTGTAAGAGAATACTCATATAAAACCAAAATGCCAAAATAAAACCATAAGTAAAATAATATGAAAAATAGCATGCTTTAATTTGCATCCAACTCCAACAGTTCTTCCTCTGGACCATTTGTCATTTCTTATGGCACAATAGTTTTTCTTTACAACCATCTACCACAACTTGTTCAGTCATTCCCCAAAGAATTTCCAATTCTTTTCCACTACAAGATCCACTAAAAAAAGTTTGTACATATATATCTTTTTCCTTTTTCTTTGATCTCTTTGGGATATAGATCTGGTAGTGGTATTGCTGGGTTAATAGTGCTTTATGATTTGCAAAGAACTGTACAAACAATGTCCCCTTTTAGCCACACAGCAACAGAAAAGATAGTTTTATTTTACAGATGACAACACAGAAAGACAGAGCTTAAGTGAATTACTTGGAATTAAGCAACTATTAAGAATCTAAGGCTGGATTTGAACTTCCTCACTTCAAGCCCATAAAGTTCTATCCACTGAACCATTTAGCTGCTTTTACTATCATTAAGTTAACTGTTAAGACTTTTAGGAATGTTTAGTCTAAGTGGGAACATAGAGAAACTTAAGTTTGTGGGTATAAAAATAAAAAAGAGATAGTAGGAACTACTCCAGGAAGAAGTCCTATAACCATAGACCCTGAGGAGCAATGCCTAGCAATGACCATAGGGCCAGCAAAGCACCGCCCAGCCCAGAATATATGGTACCCAAGACCAGAGTGGAACAGGATCAGTGGAAGAAATATGATGACATCGTCAGAAACTATCTGTAGCCCTCTAGTGTCAGAGGCACTAGAGCAGTGATTCCCAAAGTGGGCGCTACTGCCCCCTGGTGGGTGCTGCAGTGAACGAAGGAAGTGGTGATAGCCACAGGTGCATTTATCTTTCCTATTAATTGCTATTAAAATTTTTAAAAAATTAATTTCCAGGGGGCTAAGTAATAATTTTTCTGGAAAGGGGGTGGTAGGCCAAAAAAGTTTGGGAACCACTGGTCTAGAGGAATCATTTCTCCTTACATCCACTTTGGGTGTACATACTCGCAAGGCATATTTTTGTGAAAGAGTGTGCCTCAGGTTTATGGGGCAAATATCCTATTGCTGTTTTTTTTTGTTTTTGTTTTTTACTCACCATTTCAATTAATATCTTTGCTTTGAACTATTTGTGTCCTGAGGGTAAGTAAGTAAGAAAACAATGTGGCTCATGTTTGTTGTTGTTGTTGAGTCATTTCAGTCATATCCGGCTCTTTGTGACCCATTTGGGATGTTCTTGGCAAAGATACTAGAGTGGTTTGCCATTTCCTTCTTCAGCTCATTTTACAGATGAGGCAAACAGGGTTTTGTCACAAAAAAAGTGACTTGCCCAGGGCCACAGAAGCTATTGCTTTTTAGGCAACAGAGATCTGCAGAGTACTTTGAAGTATATTGGATCCAGGATAGCTTTTTTGGTACTTGTTGGAAAGAGTACTCCATATACTATGAAGCAAATAGGAAATATTGAATACAAGTAATAGATGAGTAAATTTCAGTCAATGGAAGTAAGGAAGAACTTTTTAACAATTAAAGCTAGCTAACAATGCAACTAGTTGCCTCAGAAATTAGTCAGTTCCCCGTCATTGGCAATTTTCAGAGGTTAAACAATCATTTGTCAGAAGTGAAACAATTCCATTGTCAATGGAAGTCTGACAATGGATGGACTGTTGGACTGTAGTGTTTGGGCATGGAAGACTATGAAAAATAGCATTTAAAGAGAGATCATCTGGTGGTAATATACAACATAGATTATTCTACAGCAGCTATAGTGTGGAACTCATGACATGCCTATTCCTTTCAAGTCCAGAGTCTAGCAGTGGTCTGCAGATTAAAACAAAGTCTTCAAGCCCAAGTATGAGGAAATCGAAGCCATTTGATAAATTGGAACTGAGACTAAAAAGAAGAGGATCTAGAGTGGAGAAAATGGCAAAAAAGATGGGAGGCTGCTTTTCCAAAGACCTCCTAGGTTTTAAAATTGACAGTATGAGTTTTGTCCTCTCCGTGAATGATACAAGAAAATTACAGTCCCTCAAATCCATTTGTAAACTAAATTACTCAAAAAGTTTTGAGGACTACCACCTACAGATCTTTGCCACATGGGAGATGTTGAGAAATCTTAATGTAGAAAGACATGCCAGTGCAAGAAGGAAGTTTTGTATCAAAAGGATGTGATCCAACTCTGAAATTATCATAGAACCATAGAATGCTAGAACTGAGCCTTTCGCTCTTTGTCTCTATTTTGAAGAAGGAGACCCTGAAATCTACAAAAGTATAAGACTTGTCCTAGGAGCACCTAGATGTCCCCATGGGTAGCCTCTTATTTCCCTCTCTGTCAGGGATGTGGTGAAAGATTGAGAATGGAGTTCTACTAGTCAGGAGAGAAATTCTGCAACCTATTTTTATCCACAGACTAAAAAGGAACTGGGTCTTAAAGAGATAAAGCTCTACTTCCCTTCCTTTGGAGGAGAACTTATGGAGAGAGACATTGAGGAGGCAATGTACACACAACTGAAAAAGGTGCTGAGTAAATAATTTCAGGGAGACACTAGGAGAAAAAAAAAAAAAAGTGAGCAGAGGAATATAGGAACCAGGAGGGCAAATTGAGGAGAAACTGGTCTTGGCCAACAATGGGTCATCCCATTTCCTCCATCTTTGGTAGACTTTAGGGAATAAGCACAGTGTTAAAGAAGAATGCTGCAGGCATTTGTTTCTAGGGAACATAGAGACAGATTGCTGAGGATGGCTGTTAGCATTGCCACTGCTCTAGTCACTCTGGCCAAGAACCATAGATAGTGACAGTTCAAGTTGCCCTAAGGACCATGGTGATATTTTTTTCTTTCCCTTACAACCCTTGGTGTCTCTCTCTCTCTCTCTCTCTCTCTCTCTCTCTCTCTCTCTCTCTCACTCTCTCTCTCTCTCTCTCTTTCTCTCT
>NC_058133.1:78022831-78066727 GCF_016433145.1 Gracilinanus agilis
TCTCTCTCTCTCTCTCTCTCTCTCTCTCTCTCTCTCTCTCTCTCTCTCTCTCTCTCTCTCTCTCTCTTTCTCTCTCTCTCTCTCCCCCCTCCTCCACCTTAAGGAAAGCAATGCCTAGGTCCAAAACTATTTCTGTTATTAAAACCTGTTCTTACTTCAGTTTTAATTATTAGTAAAGGCTGACTCAATTTTAAATAATCTTTAGATTCAATCTACTTTTGTCTGCCTATGGGTTTTTTTTTCCCCATTATTTTCTGAACTGTAATAGGACACAGTACCATACTTTGCACAGGTGGAAGGAAAGTTTATCAAGCTTGAACTGTTGGGATGAAGAAAAAGAAGCTTAGTAACTCTCTCCACAATCTACCAGACTAGGGCCTGAACTAAATAAGAGAGATTTGTTAATAAATGTTTTAATAAACTTTCTCCAAAAAAACAGAATGAAACTCAATTTAGGGTTTTTCTTTGTTCCTTGACTAAAAATGAGTTAGCGCCATTTTATTTTCTGGGATAAGGCTGAGCCAGAGGGTCACATTTGTCCACACTCTTTCACACTAATCACCACCAATGCATAGAAAACACTGCAGAGATGAAGTTGAGGACAGTATCTAGGGAGTAGGACGAGAGGAGGGAAACTTATACAGGTAACGCCTACCTTACAAAGGCTAGAGCCAGAGAAGAGGGTGGTTTCTGAACTTCTACCTTAAATTTCTACCCAGACAGGCATAGAAGGTAATTTGACTACTAGTCTGTAAACTCCACATCAGCAGAGAATATGGCTTATCTAACTCTGTATTTCCTGCATGCTTATTTAGGACAATGTTATAGTCGTAAGAATTGCTGAACTTGGATTTCAATCCTGTCTTTGACATTAACTAGATGTGCAAATCACCAAAAAGTTACCTAACCTTTAAACTCTGGGTGTCCCCATCTGTAAAATTGGAATAATATACCCATGTTACAAGGTTGACACTCCAATGACATAATGTTAGTAAATGAAGTTCTTAGCAAATATCAAGATTTCAGTTATTACTATCCTCTCATACTGCATCTCCCAATCGTCTTAACTTCAGAAGGTAAACACTTGCCCTTAAAGAATTTTGTGAAAGTAAGAAAGGCTCCAAAGAAATAATGTATGAAAAGCACTTTGCAGATGATAGTTCTTACAATGATGATGTTCTTTGCTGAATGTTGAATAAATAAACTAGTATGAGTGGTAGTCACGAGTCTCCTGACCTCAGTTTAGTGTTCTTCCTACCACCTCACGTTGGGAACACGGGAGGTCTCGGGTTCAAATTTGACTTCATATACTTCCTAGTTGTGTGACTCTGGGAAAATCACTTAATCCCCATTGCCTAGCCCTTGCCATTTATTTTATTTTTTTTTTTTTGCTTTGGAACCAATACATAGTATTGATTCTAAGGTGGAAGGTAAGAGTTTAAAAAAGAAAAAAAAAAGAATATAACTTTACCTCTGCCTTTATTAGTATCCTCAGAATACTGTTGGGAAGAGCAGTTAGTGCAGTGATCCTGATGGATAGCTAAGAGGAGGCTTGCCTTTAGGACTGCTGGGTCAATAATTGGTCTTGGCACCATTTCTCATTGTGATGTTCCACTTGGGGCCATGCATTCAACTGCTGGCTCTTCCAGGAGTATACATCTTAATTCTTTCCAGAGTAAGGTTAAGCTTTCCCATTTGCAAGCACAGGGGAAATCAAGCCTAGCAACAAGAAGCACAGTCAACCCAGTTTTGTTGACAGCTGGAACACCGCCAAAGCAGAGCAAGTTGGCATGTTTCCCCAGTCATGGGGATACTTTTTTCCCAGGAAGAGTTTGCCTATTCTTTCAACAAGTGTGAAGCCTTTTAAGTAGGCTTAGATTTACACCCAAATCTGTTTTCTGAGATTGTAAGGCAACCCTGGGTGGAACCTTCATATTTATGGCCAGTATTAGTACAGATTCTCACATGTGACTTTGGATCAGAGGTAGGGGAAAATAGAGGGTGTGAGGAGGTCAAATATCACAAAGGATTAGAATGGGTGGGAACAGTGTCTAGGCCTGAGAATAGGGCCCTGGAGTCACGGTGTGACCAAGTATAGAAACAATTGGGTTATATTTGGACATACCTCTTCATGCATTTATCAAAGAAGAATCATAAATTTAGAGGTGGAGGGACCTTAGGAGGTCATCTAATCCAATTTCCTCATTTCAAACATGAGGAAATTGAGGCCCAGAGCAGGCCTTGCCCAATATCACAGAAGTAATCATGGATAACATTTGCATAGCATGCTTCAAGTTTGCAAATCTAACCTTGTAAGATTCAGCCCTGATTGGGGTTTGAAACCATTATTTTTACTTGCAGATCATTCTTTGCCTCTTTCTTGGGAAAAAAAATGGTCTATTATGGGTACTGCTGTTGTTGCATTTGCTATTGAAAAATCTGTGCTGTTAGAGTGCCATTGGATAATTTTTTCTTTTCATTTTTCATAGTCTTCTCTGTTAAGATTCTGTGGTCCAATTGGCCCCTTAAATGATGAGAATTAACCTGGAGATAAAAGATACTTCAAATGCCACTTATAGCTTCAGATGCTAATAGGCTTCCCTACTGCACAGACTAATATATGACAGTGAAACCACAGTTATAGGTTTGAACTTTTCTCAGGGAAGGATCTGTCTCCCTTTGAAGAAAAAAATATGGAATATTTGGGTCAGAACTGTGGCAAAGCTCTACAACAGTGACAAGTACCCAAAAGGGAAAAATATGTAGATTGTTGGAAACTCTTAAGGCACAGTGTTTGGAATTATACAAAGGACAAAGACTGAAAAGCCTGACATCACCTGGAAAGGATGCTTTAGGACAGTGATGAGCAAACTACAGCCCAAGGACCAGATGCAGCCCCCTGAAATGTTGTATCTTACGATGCAACATTATTCCTAATCAATGAATACAATGAGTAGGATACAATACAATGAAACTTCGAAAGAGTTGCCTGAGAATCAGGCTGACAGATGAACATTTCCTTTCCTTTGGCCCCCTCTTTAAAAAGTTTGCCCATCACTGCTTTTAGGAGATTAGAGGGGCAATTTGGTGATGGTAGGACACCATGACAAGTCTATGCTAATTTCATTTATTATTCCATTCAGAAATGGAGAACACCATTCAAAGTTCATAACTAAAGTTCTCAGTCACCTACAGAGACTAAGAGGATCAATAAAGACTGAAGGAATAGACAGAGATAATGTAATTCAGGACATGGACTTGATCCATAACTCTTTGCAGTCCAGAGAGCCTGGGCTGAGACTAGCCCACTCAAGCCCAAACTACACTCACATGGGCAAGTAGCTATGGCCCCTCAAAGGGGCACCTATGTGCACCTATGTGTCTATGACTGACTCTCAGGGTCTTAGGGGTAACCCTGGTGAATTACTATATGTCTCTTATTTGGACCCGTAGCTAATATGCCACCATTGACTCAGAAACATGAAACATTTACTAATAGAAGGCAAAATGATAAAAAAACTATTATGTAGAATGTCATTTCATAAGCCTTCGGTTTTGTTGTAATACCCATACATAACAATGTCTACCAGGAGAATGGACATTAACTTATAGAATTCTAGCCATGAGCCTCCCAAGTAGGAAAATCCATGTGACTGGGACAGCTCACAACTCTGGAATGCAGGACTTGGTGTTCTTCTCTTTAGGGAATAGTGTATGTCAGAGATCACTTGCTGGGCAGGACTGCTCCTCCTTAAAATTCCTTGTTCTCCTTTTTTTTTGGACAAAGTCAATTCAGTGCTACTCTCAGCCACTAAATCCGGATTAAACTCATTCCCTCTTTTTTTTTTTTTTTTTTTGGGGCAAATTGTGGCATTAAGCTTAACATCTGCAGGACTTCTCCAATCTACTTTCCAGGCTCTAGAAAAGGAAGCCCTCTAGAACTTAGTCAAATATAAAGTAGAGAAGTCTCTGACGAGTTCTTTATCAATGGCACTAGAGAATAGCCTTTTCTGAATCAGGTCTTTAAGAGGCAAAGGTTTCTGCTTTCTTCCGTCAGTCCTCAGAATCAGAGATTTCCTCAAATCAGATCAGTTCTCCATGTTAACTGTAGAGCCCATTGCCTATAGGTAGCTGGTTTTAGGTGAGGAGGACATGTTGGGATCTCAATTCAATTAGGTCTTGTCTACTGTAAGAAGCTTCTCTTTTTAGCCTTTATCTTCTTATTCCCCAGTTTCTTTGACTGTCCTACCTCAGATCAAGGCTACCTCATGTGCAGGACTCACTTTTTGCTTAAGTTGAGAAACCTCAAAACCACATTTCTGTTAGATATGACACAAATAATCTACTTACAGTTCTCTCATAGTTGTACACTGCCCACCGATTTTTGGATTAGAATTTCCCAGGTATAAACTTCATAGACCTTTTTAAAAAAAAAAAGTCACATGTAAATTAGATGCTGAAAAAAATACAATGCAGCCATTTTTACCATCAGTTCTTTTGCTTCCAAGAAGGCTGTTTTCACTCAGATCCTCTCCATTCTATCTGTTTCTCCTTAAGCTGCTTTCCTCTCTGTTTCTCTAATCAAAAACTTTCAGGCTCAGACTCATTCAGAATTTTATTGATGGGGGAAGCTGGGTAGCTCAGTGGATTGAGAGTCAGGCCTAGAGATGGGAGGTCCTAGGTTCAAATCTGGCCTCAGACACTTCCCAGATGTGTGACCCTGGGCAAGTCACTTGACCCTCATTGCCCACCCTTACCACTCTTCCACCTAGGAGCCAATACACAGAAGTTAAGGGTTTAAAAAAAATTTTTTTATTGATGACTCATGAATGCAATTTATGTAACCTCACACCAACTGATCAAGGACTTTTTCACACTTGGTCTAAAGCCTAAGCTTGATTGATTTAATAGAGAAATGTTCTCTCCTGGTTAAGATATCAGGAATTCACATCTTGACACTTAATTTAAATAGAATGGGATGATTTGATTGACTTACTCAGTTGACATATATTATAGGCTTGAAATAGAGTTTAATCCCATACTTCAAACTCTTCCCAATCTTGCTAGGGCCTCAGAGATCCAAACACCAAAATATAGAAATCACCCCGAGAACTGATGAATAGAAGGAAAAGGAGAAAGGACATTGTGCATGGAGGGAGAGAGGGACCATTATCAAAAGGAAAGGAGTTAGAAAGTGAGCAATAAGAGAAAATTACGGGGAAAAGACTGAAATATGTCAGAAACAAGATGACTCAGAGACCTTGAGTGTATGTAGATAAACTATCAGGGAAAGCTTAACAAAGAAAATATGGTCTTTAGATTTAGCAAGCAAGTTTAGAGTTTAGGCTTCTATGAATAAATACTGCAAAACAAAGGAAAATGATCCAACACTAGAGGACCTAGTGGAATTTATGAACGTGGAAATACAACATGCTGTTCCTAGGTGGTTTAAGAAAGAAATGAGAAGTATGAGAGCAGATTTATGATCTGTGCAGCAAAATAATTGAAAGAATAAAAACACTTGAATCTATAATAAGTCAGCAAAGAATCTAAAGAAGGAATATTAGATATGGAATAAAAACACACAGAAGTAAAGGACAATATAAAAAACAGAAGCAAAAACAAATAAATATTA
The DNA here is from genome assembly GCF_016433145.1 of Gracilinanus agilis. NCBI lineage: Eukaryota > Metazoa > Chordata > Mammalia > Didelphimorphia > Didelphidae > Gracilinanus > Gracilinanus agilis. The sequence goes on from NC_058133.1 coordinate 78,028,467, forward strand.
AAAAAATATTCTCACTATGCAAACAAAACTGGTCTCAAAGATAGTCTAGAAAGAGAGAGTCAACCGAAGAATTATAGGTCTATTGAAGAATACAGCAAGTCAAAAAAACCTAAATACCATGATGCAAGAAATAATACAAGAGAACTAGGGCAGCCAGGTAGCACAGTGGATAGAACTCTAGACCTGGAGTTGAGAGGACCTGAGTTCAAATCTGACCTCAGTTACTCTTTAAGTTCAAACCTGGCCTCAGATTTCCTAGCTGTGTGACCCTGGGCAAGAAAGTTAACTCCAATTTGCATAGCCTTTGCCACCCTTCTGGCTTAGAATTGATACTAAGACAGAAGGTAAGGGTTTAAAAAATAGTAATAACAATAATACTACAAGGGAACTGACTGGAATTTCTCAACACAAAATAAAATACCAATTGACTCCTATTTTTACAGAAAGAGGAAAAAAAAGAAAATATCTGATTTTTTTTAAGACATGGAAAAGTTCATGTTTCAGAATCATGGAATTTGAGAGTCAGAAGGAATCTCCATAGCCATTGCTTCATCAAGCTCATATATCAGAGTAACATACCTGACAAATGATTGTCCAGCCTCTGCTTAAAGACTTGGAGGCTGGAAGATGGGTGAACACTACCTCCATTTCACTTTTTGGGGGCTCTAATAATGAGCTTTTTTCCCTTTAAAGTTGAACCTAAATTGGACTGCTCTACCTATTATTTCTAGTTCTATTCTCTAGAACCAATAAAAAAAAAACCTAACCCCTCCTCCACATGGCAGTCCTTCAAATGCTTGAAGCCAGTTGTGTCCTTTCTGAATCTTCTCTTTCTTAAGCTAAACACATCCAATTCCTTCAATTAATCTTTATATTCCCCTGATTTTGTACAGGGCTGGTAGGCCTGGGCTGATCCTGCCCTCTGGGGACATTCCTCTACTATACCAACCAGGTGGACAGATTTACACACATAAAAACTTCAGCTTACAAAGCCACAAAGTTCCGAACATCCAAATTCCTCATACCAGAGCCAAGGAGTAGTTAATACCTGAACTAGCTTGCCTGGTGCTGCCCTTTAAGGAAAAACCTGAAATAGATCCATTAGTCTGAGAGCATGAATTCCCTCTACTCAATGTACATTGATCAGAGAAACCCCAAGTGGAATAACATTGTCATGATTGAAAAAAAAGAAAAAAACAAAAACAATGAGATGTCCTCTCTAGGTAATCCACCCAATGACTAGGCATCATGGGAGTTTTCTCATTTTAATTTGAGAGAGTAGAAAGGCAAGGAGGGGACTTAGACTAAAAATTATAAGGGTTCATAACCCACTTCTATAACTTACTCCCTGAGTTACCTTGAACAAGAAACATTCAGGACGCTATTAATCTCCTATTTCTAAAATGGAGGAGTTGGTATGGATGGCTTCTACGATCCCTTTCAGCTCTAAATTTATGATCCTATGAGCTTCTGGATGAGAAGCAGAATAATGTATTGGATATCAAGTCAGTTCAAGTCTGGGTTCATCTGGTTTCTAGGACATTCTGGTTTTCTGACCCTAGGAAAATCACTTAACCTCTCAATGCCCCTGATAGCTCCCTAAAGACTATTACATTCAGAACAGTTGCTCATCTGCATTGGTAAAGGGTGTTTCCATAGTAGGGAGTTCTCTCTACCAATAAAATTATAACCCTGTAGCATAATGATAATAATTATAGCAACTATTATAATTGTAATAGCTAGCATTTAAGTAGCATTTCTAGGCTTGAAGAAGTTTTTTACAAATTTATTCATTTTATCCTCATAACAACCCTGGGAGGTAGGTGCTAATATTATCCCCATTTTAAAGATTAAAAAAAAAGGAGACTGAGAAAGATTAAGTGTCATGCCCAGTGTTGCATGGTTAGTAAGTGTCTGAGGCCACATTTGAACTCAGGTCTTCCTGACTCCAATTATAATAATAATAGTAGTAGTAGTAGTAGTAGTAGTCGTGATAATTTTTGTTTTGTTTAATTGTGTCTGATTTTTCATGACCCTATTTCTGGTTTTCTTGGCAAAGATACTAGAGTAGTTTGTCATTGCTTTTTTAGCTCGTTTTACAGATGAGGAAACAGAGGCAAATAGGTTTAAGTGACTTGCCCAGGGTCACAAAGATAGTATCTGAGGTCAGATTTGAATTCAGGAAGAGAATTTTCTTGATTCCCAAGAAAGTGTACTGTGCACTGTGGTCTAGTGCACTGTGGCATCTAACTGTATAATAATAATATCTTGCATTTATATAGCACTTTAAGGTCTGCAAATACTTTACAAACATTATCTCTATTTACTGTACCACCTAGCACCTCCTTTTCTTATTTACCAAGTATCTAGTGCCTTGCTCCTCACTTCAGATATATATAATGGAGTGGTTTGTCATTTTCTTCTTCAGTTCATTTTACAGATGATAGATGAGACAGAGAGACAGACAGAGAGACAAAGACAGAGAGACAGAAAAACTGAGACACAGAGAAAGAGAAGAGAGACAGAGAGAGGAGAGACAGAGACAGAGAGAGATAGAGAAAGATAGAGACAGAGAGGAGAGAGAAGAGAGAGACAGAGACAGAGAGGAGAGACAGAGACAGAAAGAGAGGAGAAAGAGACAGAGACAGAAAGAGAGACAGAGAGAGAGAGAGAGAGAGAGAGAGAGAGAGAGACATAGAGAGATAGAGAGAGAGAGAGAGAGAGAGAGAGAGAGAGAGAGAGAGAGAGAGAGAGAGAGAGAGAGAAAGAAAGAGAGAGAGAGCGCTATAAATACATTTTCTACATACTGTGGATAGGATATCACTGTGGAGACTTTTTGTAACCCAGCAGCACAAGCAGATATATGATCTCAGATTGTGATGAATGGATATTGTCCTAGGAATACCCACCTTTGAAAAGTCCTGAGGACTATGGAGGCTTTGCCACTGTATGAATTGAGGGATTTCCTTTAGGGACCTCCTAGATAATCTAGCCCAAACATTTCATTTTACAGATGAGGAGACTGAGAACCAAAGAGTTTGAGATTAACCCACAAGATGTAAATGGCAGAGACAGGATTCAAGCCAAAGTCCTTTGTTTGAAAATTCAGCTTTCCTTCCACTGGACCCACATACAGTACGCCAGAGCACAGAAGACACTAGTACAAATGAGAATAGTCTCACAAGGGTACTAGAAAATCTTTGACTTAGGGAGACGGTGATGATACACTTTTGCAATCCTTCCCTATCATTAGTCCTCCTTCCCTCTATCCTGAAAGTACCATGTCCCAATCACCTTTCCCAAGACCTTTTGTGATCCTACTTAATAGAAGACTTTCTCTACAATTACCTCCTCTTTAGTGATATCTAAGAATCATCTGGGTATCCAGGATCTTTCCCCATCCAGAAGCCTGGGCCATGCAGAATTTATAATCAGGATAGCCATGATTTAAATGTGAAAGTGGGAAGTAAGGAGGGAGAGATATGTCCTATGTCCAGGGAATTCAGTTTTCAAATGTGCTCAGAAATTAAATCAGGTCTTTAATAATTATGTCTATTATGTCTATGCCTATTATAATTTTATGTCTATTAGGTAGATTTGTATCTAAAACATTTATGGAAACCTTTACAGTTGACAAAAAAACAATGGAGGCAGCTAGGTGGCTCAATGGATAGAGAGCCAGACCTGGAATCAGGCAGACCCATTTTCCTGAGTTCAAATTCAGCCATAGACATTAAATAGCTGTGCAACCCTGGGCAAGTTACTTATCTCTGTTGGCCTCAGTTTTCTCTTCTGTAAAATGATCTGGAGAAGGAAAAGGTAAACCATTTCAGTATCTTTGCAAGAAAACCCTAACTGGGGTCAGGAAGCATAGGATAGGAATAAAACTACTGAATAAAAAAATTAAGATTGGCAAACTTTATGAATATTTTCTCCTTTGTTGTTCAAAGCAACACTGTTAGGTACATGCCATTATTATCCCAGATAATCTCATGTCATTTTATAAATGGATAAACCAAGGCTTAGAGGAGTTAAGTGACTTGCCCAAAAGCCCCAAAGTGACATAGTGGACAGAATGTTGCCCCAAGGTCCTTAGGACAACATTCTTTCCAACATGTCACCTAGCTACCTCAATGATCTGCCCAGCATCCAAAACCCAGCTGGAGAATAATTAGGTAAAATCAAAGTTAAGTGTATTCTGGTGACAGTCAATCATGGCAAGAAAAGGTAGAAGTGAATGAGGAAAAATCATTGGGGAAGGAAAGAAAAAAGATAGAAATCATTAGTAAAAACAGTCAGGTTCTAGGGCTAGTAAGATGATCTTATCCCTGGAGGCATGACCTAGATAAATAATAAAGTATAGTAGGTGATTTTTAAGTGCCCCCCTTTTGTGACACTATGATCTCAGCACTTTCCTCTACTCAAGCATCCTTCTTCCTCTTAAAACATTCAAGTCCCTGGGAATCCAGTGAATTGTCTAAAGGGCAAAAATTTGCCTGCCTAATCCCAAGGTGCTTGAGATTTGCAGAGGAAAAAATGGTTTAACTAATTTGTCAGTACAAAAAGCTAGTTGACCAGTAGAGTCTGTTTCCTGAGCTGCCAGCAGATGTGGATCAATTAGTAATTATCATTATGAAGGGGGGAAAAAAAGGATTTCTGATCCCTGGTCCCAGGGCTGAAAATACCAACTGGAAAGCTCCAGTGCCAAAGGTTCCATTCTCTTCCAGAAATCAATTCCACTTTGTTTAATAAAAACATTTATTTAAGCTTACTTTATGTAATCCCCTGCTGAGAATCTGCTCCTTAAAGTGCTCCAGGTTATCTGTAGTGCAGTGACCTGCTTTAAATGCACAGTATAATGAGTGAAGCTGGGAGACATTTTTAAATTGGGATGAAGATGGGAACTGGACTTGTGACTTCATGTGTGCAAAGAGCTCCAGGTGAAGGGCAGGCCATGATTGCTGTTTCCAAGTCTTTGAAGAACTGTCAAGAGGAAGAAGATTCACAGATCCTAGAGATGAAAGGGAATACTGGCAGCCACAGTCCCAACCTCCTCTCATTTTACAGATGAGGTCCAAGAAGGTTAGATTATTTGCCCAAAGTCAAATCTTCCAATAAACATGTGGAAAGGAGAGGAGAAGGAGATTAGAAGCCAGGCCCCCTGGCTCCAAGGTCAGTGCCTTTTCCATAGGACCACGCTGCTTCCACTGTCCCATTTATGCTTAACCCCTGAGAACAGAGCCAAAGGGAGCAGATGAAGTTTCAAAGAAGTTGATGAAGGACTGATGCCAAGAAAATATCATCCTAATGATTTTTCAAAAGCAGTTAGAAAATTAGCATTTACATTGTGCCTTCTACGTGCCAGTCATTATGTTATTGTTGTTTTTTTTTTCTCCCAAGCAAATATTATCTCACTTGATCCTAACAATAGGTAGATACTATTATTATTATCCCCATCGTACAGTTAAGGAAACTGAAATTAAGTAACTTGCCCAAGAACACACAGTTAACAAGTATCTGAGTCTAAATTTGGACCCAAGTCTTCTTGGTGCAGGAGAAAGGTGACAGGCCTGAAATCAGAAGGACTCAACTTCCTGATTTCAAATCTGGCCTCAGACATTTACTATGTGACCCTGGGTAAGTCACTTAACCCCATTTGCCTCAGTTTCCTTATCTGTGAAATGAGTTGGAGAAGGAAATATCAAACCACTCCAGTATCTTTGCCAAGAAAACCCCAAATGGGGTCATGGAGAGTCAGACATGACTGAAACTAAACAATAATTTCTTGACTCTGTCCAAATATCTATCCACTACACCACCAGTTGCCTCCACAGAAGGGCTGCATCTGGTGGCTGAAGAATCCCCATCATTGAAAGTCTTTAAGTAAAGGCTGAAGGATCACTTTTCATGGAGGAGAAAGGATCTTTGTTTAGGTACAAATTGGACTCCATTGGCCTCTGAAGAGCCCTCCAGGTACGGGATTCCATGAGTCTATCCCAGCCCTTGTACCATTGGTCTGCATAGAGATGGAAATAGAGGGCTGAGTCTCCATGGAGGTGTCTTGTAGTCAAAGAGTGTTCATGTGCTCCCAGATGTGAAAAAGAAACGTTAACCCCACAGGCAGAGAGGCAGGCAGAGAGTTAAGTGCTCCTCCATCAGAGAAGAAGGAATGCCCTGAGAGCACCCCAGAGTGGGAGAGCTGTTAAAGGGGAAAACATCTTTGGAGATTCTTAGCACCATTTGATACCAGGTTTTTTTTTTCCTTTTCCTAAAGATGGGAAAAATTACAAGAACGGCTGATGGGTTCCAAAGCCCTTCTTGAATGTGAATAAAAATTTGATCCTAGCAGGGTAGAAAGGACACCCCCATCATGAAACCAAGCCCTCTGGCACCTGTGATAGTAGCTGCCTCTGAGTCCTGACCCTGCCGATAACCCTTCCCTGGCAGGACTTACTGGCATCACACACCCAGTGCAATCACACAGTGGCTGTTCAAGCAAGCTCATAAACATTCCTGTCCTCGAAATACTAGATAGAGCCTAGGAGGACTGTCTGTTCAGGGAACACGGCTCATGTAACTGCTGTTTTCCTAGTAAAGACCCCTACACACGAGCTAAGAACCACCAGGATATACATGTGATGGCTATCAATTGATTCAATCACAGGCAAGCAAATATTAAGTGCCTACTATGTGCCAGGCACTGTGCAACATACTGGAGATACAATAGCAAAGAACATGATCCTTTCTCACAAGAAGTTTGCATTCTGGGTCTGTTTGTTTTTCTGACAATTCACCGCATCTTTAATTTTGAAAAACAAAGTCACGTTTATATAAGTGATGCTTTTACAAAGCGTGAAGAAAGAGAAACAAAAATTTGCATAGATGTATTTATGGTGCCACACCAAACACAGCCACCGCGTTCTCTGTCCCGTGAATTGTCACTTATTGTCAACTACCAGAAAATATCCTTTATGCTGAGATGTGTTGAGCAGCTCACATTCTAATAGAGAAGATAAGCTCATGTGTAAGTGTGTGCAGAATAAATAGAAGAAGAAATATAAATGGACACAGAGTAGTGAGATAACCAGATAGTTTAGGAGGGAAAGCACAAGAAATTGAGAGAAAGTAGGGGGACACCAAGAAAGTTTTCCTACAGAAGGTGGTGCCTGGACTAGCTGTGTCTTGAAGGAAAGGAGGGACTTTGTCCTCCACACACGTGTGTGAGCACACTCACATACAGCTGCTTAAAAAGTTTGTACTACACAGAGACATACGAAATGTACTGACTTAGATGGATTTGTCAGCTGTTTCTGCTTTCCAGCAGTTGATATGCCCCATCCTCACCACCCCCATCCCCATTCTGAATTTAGCTGTTGTTTCTGACTCACGAGTCTTGTCTCTGTCAACCCTGCCATGCCTGTCTGCTGATAGAGGCTGCCACCCCCTCCCTCTTGTCAACAACATACACATGAGCTCCCTTCCCAGACAGTAAATCCCTTTTCTAGGAAGTCCAAGGTCTTTCCACAATCTGTTGAATATTTCATACCACAAGTGACTATGGGGGACTCTGACCTTGCATATCACTGAAATATATGTTTCTTTTTTTTCAACCTTTACTTTCTGTCTTAGCATTGATGCTAAGTATTGGTTCCCAAGCAGAAGAGGGGTAAGGGCTAAGCAACTGGGGGGTCAATTTTTTTTTTTTTTTGGCTCAGGGTCACCCAGCCAGGAAGTCTCTGAAGAGAGATTTGAACCTAGGACTTCCCATCTCTAGGTCTGGTGCTCTATCCACTGGCCCATCTACCTGCCCCCAAAATGTCTATTTGCAATAACTTAGTTCTGAGTAGTTGTGAGGGAGCACTCTGTCTGTCCCTAGAGCTAGTGCCTTCAGAAGGTGAGTTTGATATTGGGCATAGTGGAGAAAGGTTTGCATGAGGGTGAGAATAGAGAAGAGTGTATGATGTAATCTATAAGATACAATAGCTATGTTTTAAAAAATATTTCATTGATACACTTCAAATTTTATACCCTAAATTGCTTCTGAATAATTCTATTCCACATGCACACACACATATACAGAGTATTCTGCCTTATTAAAAAACAACAACAAAAAAAAATAACACACAGCTAAGCAAAACCACCAAAGTAGTCTTTATCAGATCAACTGATACAGAATATATTCTGTACTATGATCTACCAGCTCTCTACCAAGAGGAATGAGATATATTTTAATAGGATATCTATCTTTAAACACTTGAAGAATTTCCACATGGAAAAGATATTAGACTTGGCCCTTCTTTGTCTCACAAGACAGAACTAGAGGCCCACTGGGTAGAAGTTACAAAGAGGCAGATTTTACTTCATCTTTAGGAAGGACTTCTTTTTTTTAACCCTTTCCTTCCATTTTAGAATCAGTATTATATATTGGTTTCAAGGGAGAAGAGTGGTAAGGACTAAGCAATGAGGGTTAAATGCCCTACAGGGAATGAGGGTTAAGTGTCATACAGATAGGAAATGTCTGAGGCCAGATTTAAACTCAGGACCTCCCATCTCTTGACTTGGCTTTCTCAATCCACTGAGTCACCAACCTGCCCCACTGGAAAAGATTTTCAATAATTTCAATTTCAACAATTGGAGCATTCTAAAAATTGATTGATTTGCTTCAGGGACAATGAATGAACTCTCTATTACTGAACCTCTCCCAGTGGAGAGAGATAACTAAGTCAGAATTTTAGTTGGTCAGTCAATAAGCATTTATCAAGCCCTTAATTATATCTTGGGCACTATGCTAAGCACTGGGAATATGAAGAAAGATAAAATTGGAGTCCCTGCTCTCAAAGAGCTCGGGCTCTTATAAGGGAGTCAACAAACAAAACATTACAGAATTGAGTCACAGTGTCATGGAGGAGAAGCTAGGTAGTCTCTGAGGTCCCTATTGGCTCTTTAATTCTATGACTGAATTAATAGGAAGGACCTAGTAGTTGAAAATGATGGCTGGGATTCTGGACCTCAGTAGGAATATGGTAGGACTGGTTAAGGAATACATTTAGGTCATCGAAGACATCTAGTCAGAGCTAGAAGTTGAGTACAGTCAGCAAGGGTTCAGGTGAGTCTCCTAAACTGTCCTTTCTTACTTTTTTTCTGTAGAAGGCAATAGCATTCTCCCAGTCTTTTGATTTCATAACCATGGAATTATCCTGGATTTCTCACAATCTCTCATCCCCGTTTCCAAGCTGTTGTCAAAGCCTGTTGACTTCACCTTTGCAGCATCTCTCAGATATGCTCCCTTCTTTCTTCTGACACTGCCACCATTCTAGTATCAACTCTTATCACTTATTATTATGGATTATGGATTATTGCAATAGCCTTCTGGTGGGTCCTCCTGCCTCAAGTCTCCTCCCACTTCAGTCCATCCTCCATTCAGCCACCAGTGATTTCCCAAAAGCACAAGTCCATCATCTCATTGCCCCTCTTGGTTACCTATCACCTCCAGGATCAAATACAAAATCCTCTGTTTGTCGAAGCCTTTCCTAGACTTGCCCCTCCTACCTTTCCAGTCTTCTAACACTTTACTCTGCCATGTACTCTGCAGTCTGGTGATGCTGCCCTCTTTGCTGTTCCACGTACAAGACACTCCGTCTCTCACTTCTAAACATTTTCTCTGGCTCTCCTCCATGCTCAGAATGCTCTTCCTCCTCATCTCTCCCTACTTCTTTTCTTTTAGTCCCAACTAAAAGCTATCCTTTACAGGAAGCCTTTCTCAATCTCTCTAAATTCTAGTGCCTTCCCTTTAATTATTTCCTATTTATGCTGTATATAGTTTGTTTGTACATATTTGCTTTTTTCCCACCATTAGATTGCAAGTTCCTTGAAGTTGAGAACTATCTTTGACCTCCTTTTGTATTCCTAGGGTGTAGCCTAAGACCTTGTACATAGTAGATGCTTAAAAATCTTTTATTGACTATTATTATTCACCTGACTAACAGGTGAAGCTAGAGCTGTCTTTGGCACTCTGGAAAGGAGTGCTGGGGAGGACCAGGAAGCAGGAAAAGGAGTGTTACCCCTCTTATTCTTTACTATGTTCATTCTGTGTGTAATGGAAGCTCAGAGTTAATATACAAGACTTTTTGTATAAAAATCCTAATTTATAAATGATGAACAGGATGATTTCAGAGAGCTGGAAAGACCTTCATAAACTGATACAGAGTGAAATAAGCAGAACCAGGAATACATTGTACACAGTAACAGCAATGTTGTGGAATGCTCAAATGTGATAGACTTTGCTACTCTCAACAATACAAAGATCCAGGACAACCCATAAATTTGGGTTTATGTTTTGGGGTTTTTGTTCTATAAGATTACTCACTTCCAAAAATGAATAATATGGGAAAAAATTAAATGAAAAAAATCCTAATTTATAAGGTTGGAGTCAACCTTCATTATTGTAAATTTCACTTTATTTTCTTTGTAGAGACAACAGTTATTTGGAAATCAAGGAGAATAAAGGAGAAAAGTCATTATATCTACCCTGCCCCTCCACAGTCTTGTTAAGTTCCAAAATAATTTACATGGATTTAGTTCCAGAAGCCAGGAGCATTGATAGAACTTGAAAGGAATTTTCTAACCCTAATCCAAATAGGCAGACATAAAGGAATTAGAGATGGGGGGAGGTGGGGAATGGGAAACAAAGCAACAACAACAACAACAAAACAGTTTGAGCTAAGGGTTTTGCTGGCTGACCAGATGCTAGCTGTGGGCATGACTCACAAAAGAACTAAAGTATCCCTAAGGCAATGGGCTATGTAAACAGAGATGTAATTACACAGTCACTTCAATTCAATAAATAATCAGCAGATGGCAGTAGCAACTCAGCAGAGTCAGCAAATGTGTAGAAAGCCGACTGGCAGATGACATCATCAGACTAATAAATTACATCAACAGCTCCTTAGAGAAGTTTTCAGAGAAGAAAGAAGTTCCAGCTGGGGCACAGCCCTAGGAGGAAGAGTTGCTTTGGCTAGGAGTGTTATCCCTTTCATGTTTGTTGCCTTGACTACATATGTTCCTTCTCCCACCAATAATATAGAGAGCTGTGGGAGTGTGTCCTAGTGTTTATGGGAGTTTTTCCTCATTTTACCTTGCTGCATTTAATTAAATATCATTTGCAATGAATTAATGTGTCCTCTGATTTGGTCTGGTAAAAAAAGAAACATCTGTAGGGGCTCAGGAATAGATATTGATCCAAGTCTCAAACCTGGATATAGTTTTCAGGGGCTCATGCTTGAAGGGGTCTCAAGATACATCTAAAAATGGAAATTTCCAATGCATTTAGAATATTTGCTTTGTAAAATATTAGCACAAAACTTTCCAGGAGTGTATTTATTGCATAAAGAGTGATCCATTTACTCACTTTGAAGAATAGGAACACATAGTCACGGAATGTGAAAACTGAAAAAGGACTTGGAAATCATCTATTTCAACTTCCTAATTGTGAAGTTAGGAAATTGAGACTCAGAAAGATAGTGGCTTGCCCAGAATCACATAGAAAATTAATAGCAGAGCTTAGTCTACATTCTAACTCTCTTCCTTTGCACTGCACAGTACTGTTATAAGTAGGAACAAGAGAGTTAAGGATGTTACTAAATTTTCCCATGATACCTGCCCTGGTATCTATCAGTTTGACAGAATTTGGAGCTGTATAAGCCATCAGTCTGACCTAGCATTGCACTATAGTATCATAACATTTAAAGCTCCCACCTAGAATATTGTAACACTCTGCTGATAAGTCTCCCTAGCCTGAAGTCTTTCCCCACTTCTACATCTGTCATCCTCCACTTAGCTATCAAATTGATTTTTCTAAAGTACGTCTGATTATATCATTCCTCTGCTCTACAAACTACAGGGGCTCCTTATTGCCTCCCAAATCAACTATGAAACCCTCAGGCTTTTAAAGTCCTTCATGCCCTGATCCCTTCCTACTTTTTGAGTTTTCCAGTACCTTACTCACTTCCACACACCCTGAGGTCCAGTGATTGCTCTCCTCTTTACTCTTCATAACACAACACACCATATCTCCTAACTACAGGGGCTTTCACTGGCTATTCCCCATGGCGGGGATGTTTTTCCTCCTCTTCTCTCTCTCCTAGATTCCTTTAAGTCTCAGCTAAAATTCTGTTTTCTACAAGAAGTGTTTCTCAATTTTCCTTAATGTTAGTTCCTTACCACTAAAGTTCATTATCTCCAATATTGAGCCCTGAAACAAAGACTCAGTTGTCTCACCCTAGTTCTAACCCTGCTTCCTCCTAGCATGAAAGTCCTAGGTTTACATATTATATCTGATTGTGTAGTGCTCAGAATAATTCCCAGACATCTCATTTTTCCTAGAAAATTCAGTAAGAAAATTGAATTGTAGAAAAGGATATAGGAGCTAATAACCAAAAAATGATCAACATGAATGCCGTGTTTTAAAGTTTGTGAAATGCTTTAAATATCTTTCTTCTTTCCTTCTTTCCTTCTTATCTTCCTTCCTTCCTTCCTGACTACTAGGTAAGAGTCTGACACCTCTGGACAAGGATTTATTATTATGCATTTGTTGATTAGTATGTTTGATGAGTTTTCATATTAATTTTTACTAAAAGGCCTTTTTAAAGTATCATCATGTCACCAAGTTGTGTGTCGTGTGTTACTTATTTCAAAAAACTCCAGGATTTTGACCTTTGCCTATAATAACATTTATACTTTGGATAACTTCCTCTCTAGGTAATGTACCACAAAATAGAAAATTATCTTTTTAAATAGTCTGACATAGAAGTACAGTGAACAGCGAATGTAAATAAATCATATCCCAATTTTTTTGCAACATAATTTTTTTTAGCATGCTCCTCGTTCTACTCTTTAAATTTGCAATTGAAATCACTAGATCTCTGGCCTCTCTTATTCACTCATTTCTCACTTTTAAAAAACAGGACATGTTCATGGCCTAAGAAAAGCTTTTTCAGGTCATGATCTTGCCAAAGGAGGATGATCTCAAAACAGAAGGCATGTAGAAGAGCTGTGTTAACACTTTAATGGCCATGTAGGCAATTATTGTAACCCAAGCTTCTGAGTGTTGTTGCTCTCTGTAGATAAAGTTTCTAAAGACACGTCATGAACTGCCTCATACCTTTCCTAGATTTTCCCCCTTAAATAAAAATAATTGAGGGGTAGCTGGGTAGCTCAGTGGATTGAGAGCCAGACCTAGAGATGGGAGGTCCTAGGTTCAAATCCGGCCTCAGACACTTCCCAACTGTGTGACCCTGGGCAAGTCACTTGACCCCCATTGCCCACCCTTACCACTCTTCCACCTAGGAGCCAATACACAGAAGTTGAGGGTTTAAAAAAAAATAATTGAATCAGTGTCAGTGTGTGGCAGGTTCATCAATGATAGTTATACAGACTATAATACTATCCTACTTGATCGCTTAATTTACAATTCCTGTGGATGGCCAGTGCTAGTTATAGAGTGAGTCATCCCATCTAACTTCTGGGGTGTTCCCAACACTCTTTATCAGATATTCCATAAAAATAATTGACAACATGATGACTTAACTCACACTTTTTTTCCTGCTGATGATAAGTGAATCCTCCAAAGCTCAGGATTAGGGATGAGTAGGGAGAGAGGCTCAGCCTTGTTTACCTAGAGCAGGACTGAGCTGATCTCTCACCTAGTCTTTCCACCGTACCATACTGCCTACCCACTTGTTAAATTTTACAGACAACAAACACTAAACTAGAGTCAGGAAGGTCTGAGTTCAAATCCTGCCTCAGATCCTTGCTAGCAGGGTTAAGTCACTTAAACTTTCCTAGCTTTCGGTTCTTCTTGTGCAAAATGAAGATAATAATAGCACCTACCTCATAAGGTTGAGGTGGGGGTCAGATAAAACAACAAATGTAAAGCACTTTGCAAATCTTTAAGTGGTATATATAGTCAAGCTGTTATTACTACTACTACTACTACTACTACTACTACTACTACTACTACTACTACTACTACTACTACTACCAACAACAACTGGCAGGGTATTAAATGTTCCCTCAATCCACAAAAAGGAATTTTTTTTTAAGTCATATTTGTTGCATTTGGGTTTTTCTTGGCAGAGATACTGGAATAGCTTGCCAGTTCCTTTTCCAGCTCAGGAAGATGTCTTCGTGACTACAGGTCAGGCACTATCCACTGTGTGAACTAGCTGCCCCTCCAAGTATTTTTTTTTTTATGGAAAGCTAATTATGTTTTAATTTTATGAAAAAGCAATATGGGAACCATCTGGATGGCTCAGTGGATTGAGAGCCAGGCCTAGCGATGGGAGGTCCTAGGTCCAAATCTAGCCTAAGACACTTCCTAGCTATATGACCCTGAACAAGTCACTTAACCCCCTTAGCCTAGCCCTTACCAATTCTTATGCCTTGGAACCAATACATAATATTGATTCTAAGACAGAAGGTAATCTTTGTTGTTTTTTTTTAAGGCAATATAATATAGTAGAATATTAGAATAAAGACCCCTACATCTCAGCTCACTTATCAGCTATATAACCTTGTGATTTAATTTCTTTAAGCCTCAGTTTCCTCATCTGAAAAATAAGATTCGTAATAGTTGCATTATTTATCCCACAGAGTTGTAAAGAAGACACTTTGTAAAAATTAAGTACTATTGTATATTGACATGAGTTATTATTGTTATGAAGTTCAAGAGAATTTGGAAGGACTGCAGGCTTTGGAGGTGTCCTCTAATACACTCAGCAAAATATTGAGCCTTAAATTTAAAAGCAAACAAACAAAAACAACTTAAAGTCTTTTCTTTGGTTAGCCAGACTACAACTGATTTACCAAGGTAAGATCTGTTCTAGAATTAAGAGCTTGCCAGAGGAGAATGGCATCCAAGACACAATTAATGAGGAACATCCCACCCCCGACATATGGGAATCTCTGTTGAGAAACATTAAACCCTCTGATGTGCTCGTTGTTATAACAAATCACTGCCAGCTAAACTCCCCCATCTTCTTTCATCACCACCTCCCCTCATCTTCCGCTTCCAATTCTCTATTTGTTCCCCACTTCTCTTTTCTCCTTGTCTCTTCTCCCCTCCTTAACCCTCTACCCAACACACACAGTTCCTGTTCAGAACTTTAGTGATATCCATAGAAAACTGTTGCTGTTTGATAACACAAAATTTGCCTTTGAACTGTCTCAGGAGCCCAAAACTTTCACTGTGGCCTCAGAGACCCTTGTAGTAATGGGGGGAAGGTCTGCCTATCTTTCAAGATATAAAGACAAATTTGTTCCACTGTGAGAGACAGCCTTCGTTCTGGAAGGAAGAGGGATCGCTACCCTCCAAAATCCCTAATTCCCATTTGTGAAGTCATGAGGTGCTTTTGTTCTCTTAATAAGGTGCATGATGCACCCTTACTTGCATGACTCCTCTTCCCCTAAGGCTATCTAGCTCCACCCAGAACATTGTGTTAATTCATTTTGGGAGCTACCCTTTCATCTAGTCTTTTTCATGAAAATAAATTATCTCCAAGATTTTGTGAGAAATGTAGTTATGTCAGGGGGACCAGACAGCAGTCCATATAGGAGGTTCACATTGGAGGAGATGAAACTAGCAGGATAAAAAGAACTAAAGAGGAGTTGAGGAAAACCCTCAATTTTCCAAGGTGGGGGGAATAGAGGTGGGAACCCAACTTGATAAAGATAGTCTAGAGCTAGGTACCATGATAAAAGGGGAGTCTAAGCAGATCATGGAACCACTTGATATTATCATCCCTGCAATCCTTACTCCCTACCATCCATTCCTGCTTTGTTGTGGTCCTATTTTGCACTGAGGTGGACTGGTTTAGAGACAGAATTTACCAGCAAAAGAAAAGATAAGCCTTCCACAAGAAGAGATCCACAGATCTTGAAAGAGAAATTAGGAATATGTGGATGAAAAGAGGAAGGGAAAGAGACCTGATGGTCAAGGCAAGATTGTCTCCCTTGAGAAGTTAAAGGTCTCTTCTTAATTTCCAGTTATAAGTTGGGACTATTGGAGAAAAAATGAATCATGATACTTTATACAATTCAGATGGCCTGAGCAATTGTTTGTATGTTGGAATTCTAGTTCCCCATTTGTTTACCCAGTACTTAGCACAGTTTCTAGCACATTAGTAGGCACTTAATAAATGTTTGTTGATGATGTTTATATTTGGATGATAGTTACAATCCAGCAAACATTTATCAAGCTGCTCCTGTGTATAAAGTACTGACCTGTGCTGAGATACAAAGTCAAGAGAAAAAAATCATCTGAGCCTTCAAAGTGCTTATATTCTACTAGAATATATACGAAACTAAACTACAACTGACCAGCATGGAAAACAATCTTCTAGAATTGAGATCCGGTTATTCAGGTCTCCCCAAGCTACTGGACCACCAGATTCCTTCTCAATTTCCATCTGAAGTAAGCAGACCCTAATTAAAGAGTCTGGCGTGTTCTGAAAGCCCTTAAAATTTATCTCTACTCCCCAAATAAATCAATTTTAGGTGTAGGAGAAGATAGACAGAATGGGGAAATGGGGAAGTCTTTTCAGGAAATATCCACAGGGCTCAAGATTCATTCAATGATTCTCATCTTGGCACATCCATAGAAAGGAAAAAATAAATCTGCCTTAGAGACTAGCTTCCAATAGAACAAAAAAGCAGGAAATTGCCTTGCTTTTCCCCCAGCTACCATCCTCCCCCACTCCTTTCCCCATCCTTAGGGAGTCTAATTGACTTCTTCTGTTTTCTAGTTTGCATAAGTTTTATGAGAAAAAATAAAGCTATATTTCCTATGTGATATGGAGCTTCACCTTATTGGAAATTAGATAATTTCTAATGTTTCTATTTTTAAGAAAAGGTAGAAGGACAGATGTATAAGTTTAACCACTTTTTGCAATTTCTGAGCAATCCTGAGATCTCCACTACTGCTTCTGTATAAATGTTGCCCAAAGCATGAGAATTAGAAGAAGCTCTTGTAGAAGGATGGGGAGCCCTTTTCCAGAAATGAATAATAATGTTTAACAGAAGTTTTCTGCTCCCTGACTTGGTGCATGAACAAAATGGCCTAGAATTGGTTCTGGTCAGTTAATCAAAAGATACAGGCTTCTGAGTGGCAACAAAAGGGGAGGAACTAGTAACCAAGGAGAGATAAAAATTTATGGAGACAGACATCATTGCAATAATCCAGGAGGCAATAAAGTTCTTCATTGAGGTGGTAACTATATGAATGAAAAAAAAAGTGATTGCAAAAGTGAAATGACCAGATGATACCTAAATGTTGAGTCTAGATGACTGAGAAGATGGTAATATTTTTGAAAGCAATAGGAAAGTTGGGAAAAGAAGAGAATTCTAGGGGAAAGATAATTAAGTTTTGTTTTGAACATATTGAGACATCTAGTTTGAGATGGACAATAAGCAGCCTAGCCTAGGAACAAGATGAATAAGCCTTTGTCCTACTTGCCCCCCTCATTCCTACACTCTCTCCTTTGACAAATGACACTTTCCCTCTCTTTCCTTATGTCCTCTGACAGCATATATTGGGGAACTTGCCTAGAGTATAAATATAAGAGTTGGTTGGTTTTGTGTTGAATGTAGAACTTAGATGCACAATAAGAATATGTAATAAAGTCATAGGGAAATTAAACTGAAGAGGAGGTGGAGGAAGAAAGCCAAATAAAGAATATAGGGAAGTTGCTTGGAAGGAGTCATAGTTGAGGGAGTAGGTTGTGAACTGAGAGCCTTCAGACAGCAGACTAGACTAAGAGAATTGTGTCTCTCTCATCCTCAGTGATTTATTCTTCCCCTGACTCCTTTACTTCTTTTCCTCATTAACTTCAATAGTTCATGGGCTCATGTTACATCCCCATCAGTTGCTCATGGGCCTTCCCAAAATCCAGCTGGATGCCAGTAGGATTCTGATTATCTTCTTCATTCTTCTCCATGGATTCATATTGACCTTAAATAATAAGCTTTCCTCAAATCTACTGGTATTAGTTTTGTCTTGGGAGAGTGGTAACAAGATGGAGAAAGACATCATTTTCTGGGTGACCTTTAAGAAAGAAACTCATTAAAGTCTTAGGCAGTCACCTTTCTGTGATCTTCCTTATCCCTGCTAATGACAGATTTTTGTTGCTGAGATAAAGGGGACAGCTAAAATAATGATAATATTAATGAGACTGACTAATGAAGACTAACAAGTCAAGATTCTCTCAGTTCTCCTTTTTCAAGACATGACCAAGTACCGCCCTAGATCCAGTAGCAGTCTAGGTCACATACTAATTCAAAAGCCTTAACATTCAAACCTCTTTGTGGATACTATTGTATTCATTATATCAGGATCCAGAACATTCCAGAGATTCCTAAATGAGATCTAAAAATCACTCAAATGTTCTGCTATCTACAGAAGAAAAGCCAAATGGATAAAGACTATCTATCCTCCAGTCAGTCAATCAATGAACATTTATGAAGAACCACCAGGTGCCAGACACAAACTTTGATAAAAAATTCAATAGATGATCTGTAGAACTGGTCCATTAGCACATGTATCTTGGAAAGATACTATGGATAGATAATAAGCTGGATCTAGAGCTGAATAGTATAACACTCTTTCTGGGCTTCTTCCTCAGTTCCCACTAGCACTGACACTTTGAGCTCCCAGAGGACAGTTGTCTGCTTCACCCTTTAGAGTTTTATCATTGTAAACAAGGAGGATTGGGGTTCTCTAATGTTGTCATTGACAAGCTCTCATCCAGTGTGATACCCTCTGCATATACATAGTCCTTGGGGAAAATGGACTCAAGCTTAAAGTGCCATGTTATTGAGGCACACATGTAGAGAACATAAAGAGTGAGGGAGTACTTTGTGATTCCTATGATCTAGGAGTCCTTTTCTCTCTTTTCACAGTTCCCAAGGGGCCAGAATTATTAGGTTGCTTGGCTACCATAATTGATGCTCAATGGACTTGGCTGCCATTGCTACTGGCTCCAGTTGTCAGTAGAATCAATCTCTTGATATCTTTGCTGTCCCAGGAACCCCCTTCCTAGGACACATATTTGTTTAAAATCAGAAAAGAAAAAATGACAAAAGAATAATAAATAAGCAAAAGAATGAGACCACTCGATCTCCCCTATCTAGTAGTTTATAGCAATCTTCCTCACTTGAAAACCATCAAGGGAAGAAAATAAGAGATTGTCCAATAGAATTTTTTGCATGTACCCTTAGTTCTGGCTTTTTAGCCCATCAGAAGATTCTTCATCACTAGAGTACCATCCCCTTAGTCATTGAGAGAAAGAAATAAGTTTATCAAGCTTCTATGTGTTGGATTGAAACCCAACAGGGAATATTGTTTGTGCTCTATATAACCTACCAGGAAGGGCAAATCTAAGGACTGAGTCCTTGTTGGCCAGTCTCCTCACAAAAAATAGGAGTAGGAGAACAAGCTAGATTATCTTTTAAAATTGATTAGTTCTAGATACATGTAAAACCCAGTGGAATTGTGCATTGGCTAAGGGGGGATTGGGAGGTTTGGGGAGAGGGAAAGAACATGAAACATGTAAATATGGGAAAATATTAAAAATAAAAATAAAAAATAGAAATTGATTAGTTCTTGTACTGACCCCTGAAACAAAGGGGTTTTTTTTACATATAACATAATATATAACATAACAATAATATAATACATGTGATTTGTGATAAATATATAATAAATTATAATAAATGTGCTTACCCAAAAGAAACAAATTCTTATATTATCTATGTCTAAAAATCTATTTCTCATTCTTTTTTCCCTCCCTTCCACTTCCCCCCACAAGAAGGCAGATAATAGGATATACATTATACATACATTATCATATAATACATATTTCCATGATCATCATATTGTGAAACAAAACACATATTGCTTACACCAGAGAAAAATTCATGGAGGAAATAAAGTCAATCTTCTTACAGTGATGCTATGTAACTGTAAGTCATGGAATACCACAGTATCTAAGGAATTAAACTCATGAGTGATACAAAGGGCAATGGAGAGTCACATATTAAATGTGATTAGAAGAATCACCCAGGAGAAGTGAAAGTGATAAATATTATCTACTTTTATGTACTTTATTGTTCAACCAAAATAGTCTTATTGTGGTTCTTCAATAGCAATACTGCTTCTCTAACCTATGTATCTTTGTGAAGCTGCCTTCTAAGCCTGGAATGCAATGTGTGTTCACATGAATCTGTCTAGATGTGACTTTCAGGGAAGCGTGAATCTCTAGACTCTCCTCTGACCACCCTTCTCTAAGGGATAATGTGATTGCTACCAGAAGGGGAAGTAGGAGATTGGTGCCAAAGGTTGGCCACTGCACTCTCTTTAGAGAAAGGGTATTGGTCTAGAATTATAGCTATCTTCCTCCCTAAATATTGTTGGTCAAAAAGAGATTGTTTTTAGATTCAAGCTAAGCCCCTGATCACTATCTCTTAATAGGGGAAAAAGTAACCCAATATATGTACATATACATATGTACATATATATATACATATATGTATATATGATGACTCCCTTCCCACCAGATGCCAATTTCACAAAGAACATATTTATAAAATAGCAAATGAATCCATTTATCCAAACTGATAGAGAACAGAAATTAGGGGAGGTATGTAGTTGACCATACAATGGTCATATGCAATAAGAATCAGAAAATGTCAGTTAGGAAGGACTAACTTCCTAGTTATCAGAGATCACCTAGTCCAACCCCAATCAACCAATAGATGAGGAAACTTAGATCAGCGAAATAAGTTATTCAAGATCACACTGAGGGTTAGGAGCAGAGCCACAAAAGGGACCCGAGGCTCTTAAATCTTAAACCAACACTCTTTTTTTTTTAAATCACATTATACTGTTTTTCTTGGTCAATCTTTCCAACAGTAAAGATCCATGTCTTGGAAAAGCTCAGATTGATTTGTCAGTGCTTCCATATTAGACCAAGGGCATAAATTATAATCAGGAAGATTTGATTTAGCTCATCTCTGGTAAAAAAAATCAAGTAGTCAAATGACCTCAGGGAACCCCTCTAAAATTTGGCCAGGTTGATAAAAAAAATGGGACCCCAAATTTGCTTTCCATGTGGCCCTCTGTAATATGTACTTTTCTTGTCTAAAACATTTATAGAAAGCATGAAGACTTATGTTATCTCCATTGAGTAAATGCCAACAGGAGGGTCTGGTATGTTGGATGAGCTATTTTTGTTCTGATATATGTACTGTATGCAGGGTATGTTTAAATAACTTCCTAGAATGTAAACTCCTAGAGGGCAGAGAGCAGATTGTATATTTTACAAAGGACTCTGAACATTATGAACATGCTATAAAGATATCAGATCAGCTCGTGTCCAATGAGGCTACAAGAATGGTTCAGAGACAGTATTTTAAAAAACAAAATATCTTAAAAGCTGTAAGACATCAAGAAAGATGCCTGAGGAAATTGTTATAGATCAATATAGAGTGCCTAGGGAAGTTGTGAGAATTTTCAAGACCTTGCTAAGCTAATTATTTAAAACAAGGAATGATGGATAATGGGTGACTACGAACTCCTCCTAAGGTTCACATCTACTAAGGTATGTTACTATAAGCTACATGTTTGCCAGTCAGGTCCAGTATTTCAAGGAAAAGAAACATTGTCATATTCACCCTAAACTAACTATCGGATTTATTGAGAGCATCCAAGACCTCTGTAGACTACTCGCTCATTCAATAAGGATACAAGGACACATAGAGCTACTCATCACCATTCTTGGATGCCAAGTCTTTGGATCTAGGAAATTAAGCACCCTCATAACTGTTCCTAGGAAGTCATCTCTATATAGACCAACTCTTACCCACAGCTGTGAGATTTTATCCTGAGGAGAGACAAAGGAAAATGAAGCTTTTTGTAGATGAACCAATCTAGGGTAAGCAGACCAACTACCCCTGAATGAATGCTGATGCATTAGTAGATACAAAAATATACAGGGGTGGTAGAATTCCTTTGGAGTGAT
This sequence comes from Gracilinanus agilis, assembly GCF_016433145.1. Lineage (NCBI taxonomy): Eukaryota > Metazoa > Chordata > Mammalia > Didelphimorphia > Didelphidae > Gracilinanus > Gracilinanus agilis. The sequence goes on from NC_058133.1 coordinate 78,050,537, forward strand.
GAATTTAAAACATTTGGAAATCATTCTAACAGTTTAATAATAATTACTGGCATTTATCTAGCACCTACTTTGTAGGCAAATTCTTTGCAAATATTATCTCATTTGATTCTCATCCCACTCTGAGAAGTTGTGTTGTTATTATCCCCATTATATATTTGAGAAAACTGAGGTTAATTGATTTGCCCAGAGTTATACATTCTAGTAAGCATTTGAGAGCAGACTTTTAATTCAGATCTTTCTGACTCTAGACCCAACATGCTATCCACCAAGCCATCGAGCTGCTTCTATGTGTCCCTCACTTTCCTCTTGATAAAAAAGGTCCAGAAAGGAGACAGTTGCTCAATAGATAGAGAGACAAGCCAAGAGATGGGAGGTCCTGGGTTCAAATCTCATCTCAGACACTTCCTAGCTATGTGATCCTGGTCAAGTCACTTAACCCCCATTGCTTAGTCCTTGCTGCTCTTCTCCCTTAGAACCAAAACGTAGTATTGATTCCAATATGGAAAGTAGGGGTTAAAAAAAAATTCCAGTCTAACTAGTGTACATTAATGAAGGCCTACCCAACTAGTCACTGAACCTTTCTCTTCCTCATGTGCCCTTATAAAATGGGCACATTGTTCTACCAAGGAGCAGGTAGGTAGTGCAGTGATCAGAACCCTGAGCTTGGAGTCAGGACAACTTACATTCAAATCCAACTTCAGATACTTCTGTAACAACTTCTAACTGCCTCAGTTTCCATATCTATTGTTATTTAGTTGTTTTCAAAAACGTACAAATTTTAATGACCCCTCTTGGAGTTTTCTTAGCAAAGATACTACATCAGCTTGTTGTTTCCTTCTCCAGCTCATTTTGCAGATGAAGAAACTGAGGCAGAGGTAAATTATTTTCCCAGGGTCATCCAGCTAGGAAGTATCTGAAGCTGGATTTGAACTCATGAAAACTCTTCCTGGCACTACACCCAGCACTCTATGCACTGTGCCACTAGATGCCCCTAATCTGTTATCTAGCTAGCTAGTTATCTGTCTGTCTGTCTATCTGTCTATCCATCCCTCTGTCTATCTATCCATCTATCTACATATCTATCTATTTCTATCTGTCTGCGTCTATCTGTCTATCTAACTATATCTGTATTCTTTATCTACAAAGTAAGGAGGGTAATAATACCTACTTCCCAAGGTTGTTGTCAGAATAAAGATAAGATATTTGTAAAATTCCTTGCAAATCCTAATAGTACTATGTAAAAGGTAATTGTTGTTGTTGTTGTTATTTACAACATGGAAATATTGTGAGGATCAAATAAGATAATAAATACAAAGAGGGTTTTTTTGTTGTTGTTGGTTGTTTTTTTTTGTTTTTTTTTAATTTAAGATATTGGGGCAATTGAGTATCTCAGTGGATAGAAAGCCAGGCGTGGAGACAGGAGGTCCTGGGTTATGGCCTCAGACACTTTCCAGCTGTTTGACTCTGAGCCAGTCACTTAACTCTAGTTGCCTACCCCTTACTGCTTATCTGCCTTGAAAGCTCTACTTAGTCTTGATTTTAAGTCAATTTTAAACTTGAGGCATTATATAAGTTTGTTTTTCATCCAGACCTGTGCTTTGGATGTGGGTTGCCATGCAGACAGGTGGATGTATGGATGTTGACAGTAGCTATAAAAGAAGTAGGTGCTCTGCAGCCAACCCATCAGCCTGGGCACAGGGGACTGGGGACTTTCCCTCCTTTGGAGTCTGCACAGAAGCAGGCAAAAATAACCTGAAGTTACCCCAGTGTGTTTAGCATTCATTTGCATTGTGATCTGCTCTCCCATCCACCCTCACCCCGTCACTGGGGAAACAAGGTGAGCCATGGGTAAGGCCAAGCAGGCCAAGGTGAACTTTGGGGGAAATGACATCAGTTCCTTGTGAATGGCAGGGCAACAGCCACCCAAACAATTGACCCATTCCCTGACAACCAAACATTTTTTTTCTACCTTTTCCACCTTTCCATTGATAAGACTTTTTCCATCACCATGGCCACTCCATCACCAAGGCCATTCCACCATTTTGCTCCCTCTCTCCCTAAAGCTTGTTCCCTTCCCACAGAGATTGCCTGAACTGTCATTTTTTTGGAAAAGGCTCTAATCTCAACTCCCACAGCTCTTGCATTGATTTGGGGAACTCCATGAGGAAAAAGGCCTTCTACCAATAGGGATCAACAATTATTATTGTACAATTTATGGTCTTAAAAGTATTCCTTAAAGTAGAATGATGTTAACTGACTTATCCACGGTCCGTATCGATCAAGAATAGGACTGGAACCCAAGTCTTTCTGACTCTAAGACTTGTATTGTTGGAAGTAGCCCACACAGCCTCTCACTTATGTATTATCATGACTGTTAAAATATAGTTATATCACTCGCTGGCTATGGGAGGGGGGTGGGAGGAAAGGAGGAAAGGAACATGAATCATGTAACCATGGGAAAATATTCTAAATTAGTTAATTAAATAAATGAACTTAAAATAAAATAAAAATATAGTTATATCACTCATTGGCTATGGGAGGGGGGTGGGAGGAGAGGCGGGAAGGAACATGAATCATGTAACCATGGGAAAATATTCTTAATAAATAAATTAATTAAATGAACTTAAATAAAATAAAAATATAGTTATATCAAATGTAGGCTCAAAGTAAATGGGATTTCGACTAGGGCTTGGAAACCTTTTGATTACACCGAGAACAGTCTTGACCTGATGCTACTTGCACTCAGATTCATCTTATAAACCAAACAAAAAGGCAATTTTTCCTACTCATTCAAGAGAGGGAAGTTATGCGCCCTGAACTGATGGATGAAGAGCCAACACAGATAAATATTTCCTATCTTGGATGACCAAAGGTGAGTTCAGCATGGGGGCACGATGGCTGGCCTCAGGCATCTCCATCATTCCTTTCAAGCCTCTGTTTTTACTGGCAACAGTTTGCTCTGTTTTCCTCCCCCCCCCCCCCCCCGCCCAGTAGCATTTCAGCAAAATAATAGAATAATAATAACTTTAAAAGTTTGCAAAGCATTTTTCATCTCTAATCTGATTGAAACCTCATAATAGCCTGTGGGGTAAATACAACAGGCAATAACAACTCACTTTAGAAAAAAATATATTTTTAAAATAATTCATACATTTTTTTTCTTAGAATCAATGCTAAGTGTCAGTTCCAAGACAGAAGAGGAGTAAGGGCTTGGAAACTGGAGTTAAGTGACTTGTCCAGGGTCACATAGCTAAAGAATTTGAACCCAGGTCCTCCTAACTCCCAACCTGGTATGCTATCTCCTGTGCTACCTAGCTGCCCCAGCAAGAGCTCATTCTTATCTAGTACATTAAAGGTTGTTAAGCTTTTTTATACCCATAAACTCCATTTTTATTACTAGTCCCAATTTCCTGATGAGAAGATTAAGGTTCAGATTATGACTTGCCTATGGTCATGCAGCTAATAAGCATCAGATCTGAAGCAAGATCTCCCTCTCTTCACAGGCAGTTGCCCATTCACTATATTATGCTGCCATTCCAACAAGGAATGACAAATATTTCCCATTTGGACACTGACCACTTCTTCCTGGCTAACATAAATGAAAAGTCACTGGTCTTATTTTGAAGTTTTCTATAGACTTTGAGTCATTTAGACTAACATTTCCATTAAAGAAACTCCAGTTGTAATCTAGATTTTAAAAGGGGGGGGAAATGCTCTAATGAAGAAAACTTCACAGCAAAGAGACCAGTTAAGGACAAAGAGAAAGAAGAAGAAGAAGAAAAAGAAAACAAACATTAAAACGAATGGAATTTTTTCTTTTATCTTTTTTAAAGTCAGACATAATAAATATATTCAAGTTACAAATAAAATCTCTACTCTCAGCTTCGGGATGATCAGGGACTCCAAGTGGAGCAGGGGGTGGCTATTAATGTTCCTATTTTGCAGAGTGAGAAACTAAGTCAGATGATAGACCAGAGGCCCACAGAGTACTGGGCTTGGAGCCCAGGTCTCCTGACTGTCAGTCCAGTGTTATAACCCTATAATCTACCCTGAGCCTTACAATACACTACTTTGTTCTTTGTGTTTTGGGGGTAGGCAGGATTTGCTCTGAGGGTAAGAAGACACTCAGTTCCCATCAGGGCAGGGGAAGAAGCTTCCAGGGACATTTCATGGTTGGCTTCAGGAGCTGGGTCACATTCTGGCCTTTCCTAGCTGTCCCCAAAGTTCTTCCTTCTTTCTGGATGCTATGAAGGGAGTAAAATGATTTTTATTTTACTTCTCTAGAAATCAAGTTTCCCAGAGGTATGGCAAAAGAAATTCCATTTGTGTGTCAATAATCAATGAATAAAACTTGTTAATATCCACTAGCAAAGAAATAAAACGGGGGATGTAAGACCTGCCCCCTTAGGGGCAGTAGGGTATGCAGAAAAGAGTTCTAGACTCAGAATTAGGAAATAAGTTAAAATCTGGAGCTAATAGCATGATCATGGGTAAATCACCATACCTGTTTGAGTCATACTCTTCTTACCTGTAAAATGAGGATAACTATGTTTACCGTTTTTACCTTATAGGGTTGCCATGAGAAAAGCATGTGAAATTAGAATCTGTTACCCTAAAAACTATAAATAAATAATAAAGCTATGATCTTCAGCAAAACTGTGATTCCCAGAAACCCACTCACTTCCTGTCATTACATGCTGACGTAGACAGGAGATATATTGGGTGGAGTTCCGGGTCTAGCCCTCTTTCATTCCTGTGGCGGCTTTGGTGGAGTGGGTCTTTTGAGCAGGTAGATGAGCTTGAGCACGTGGTTTTATTTTGTTAGATAATTACCTTTTTATTCCTATACTTCTAGTAATTATTATCAATAAATCTTGTAAAATATATTTGGAGTTATTGTATATTAATTTTAATTTTATAAGCATTATACATGAATACATATATATATATATATACATATATATATATATATATATGCCTTTATTTGCACCTGCAGCTCTTAGCACAGTGCTTGGCACAGCCTATTTAAAATGTTTGTTAAATGACTGAGTGACTTATAAATGGACATATATAAAGAAAACTGACTTCTAATTACGAAAGACTTGCCTCTGGTATGTTCTACTTAAGTTGAAGAAGAGTTGCCTGGCTGTATCAGTAGAGGAAGTTTCCACACTAGGATTTCCCCCCACCAGGAAGGAGGAGGAAAGAAAGGAAGGAATGGAGGGAGGGAGAGAAGGAGGAAGGGAAGGAGAGAGAGGAATAGAGGGAAGGAAGGAAGGGAAGGAAAGAAGGGAGGAAGGAAGGAAGGAAGGAAGGAAGGAAGGAAGGAAGGAAGGAAGGAAGGAAGGAAGGAAGAAAGGAAGGAGGGAGGNTTTTTACTGGCAACAGTTTGCTCTGTTTTCCTCCCCCCCCCCCCCCCCGCCCAGTAGCATTTCAGCAAAATAATAGAATAATAATAACTTTAAAAGTTTGCAAAGCATTTTTCATCTCTAATCTGATTGAAACCTCATAATAGCCTGTGGGGTAAATACAACAGGCAATAACAACTCACTTTAGAAAAAAATATATTTTTAAAATAATTCATACATTTTTTTTCTTAGAATCAATGCTAAGTGTCAGTTCCAAGACAGAAGAGGAGTAAGGGCTTGGAAACTGGAGTTAAGTGACTTGTCCAGGGTCACATAGCTAAAGAATTTGAACCCAGGTCCTCCTAACTCCCAACCTGGTATGCTATCTCCTGTGCTACCTAGCTGCCCCAGCAAGAGCTCATTCTTATCTAGTACATTAAAGGTTGTTAAGCTTTTTTATACCCATAAACTCCATTTTTATTACTAGTCCCAATTTCCTGATGAGAAGATTAAGGTTCAGATTATGACTTGCCTATGGTCATGCAGCTAATAAGCATCAGATCTGAAGCAAGATCTCCCTCTCTTCACAGGCAGTTGCCCATTCACTATATTATGCTGCCATTCCAACAAGGAATGACAAATATTTCCCATTTGGACACTGACCACTTCTTCCTGGCTAACATAAATGAAAAGTCACTGGTCTTATTTTGAAGTTTTCTATAGACTTTGAGTCATTTAGACTAACATTTCCATTAAAGAAACTCCAGTTGTAATCTAGATTTTAAAAGGGGGGGGAAATGCTCTAATGAAGAAAACTTCACAGCAAAGAGACCAGTTAAGGACAAAGAGAAAGAAGAAGAAGAAGAAAAAGAAAACAAACATTAAAACGAATGGAATTTTTTCTTTTATCTTTTTTAAAGTCAGACATAATAAATATATTCAAGTTACAAATAAAATCTCTACTCTCAGCTTCGGGATGATCAGGGACTCCAAGTGGAGCAGGGGGTGGCTATTAATGTTCCTATTTTGCAGAGTGAGAAACTAAGTCAGATGATAGACCAGAGGCCCACAGAGTACTGGGCTTGGAGCCCAGGTCTCCTGACTGTCAGTCCAGTGTTATAACCCTATAATCTACCCTGAGCCTTACAATACACTACTTTGTTCTTTGTGTTTTGGGGGTAGGCAGGATTTGCTCTGAGGGTAAGAAGACACTCAGTTCCCATCAGGGCAGGGGAAGAAGCTTCCAGGGACATTTCATGGTTGGCTTCAGGAGCTGGGTCACATTCTGGCCTTTCCTAGCTGTCCCCAAAGTTCTTCCTTCTTTCTGGATGCTATGAAGGGAGTAAAATGATTTTTATTTTACTTCTCTAGAAATCAAGTTTCCCAGAGGTATGGCAAAAGAAATTCCATTTGTGTGTCAATAATCAATGAATAAAACTTGTTAATATCCACTAGCAAAGAAATAAAACGGGGGATGTAAGACCTGCCCCCTTAGGGGCAGTAGGGTATGCAGAAAAGAGTTCTAGACTCAGAATTAGGAAATAAGTTAAAATCTGGAGCTAATAGCATGATCATGGGTAAATCACCATACCTGTTTGAGTCATACTCTTCTTACCTGTAAAATGAGGATAACTATGTTTACCGTTTTTACCTTATAGGGTTGCCATGAGAAAAGCATGTGAAATTAGAATCTGTTACCCTAAAAACTATAAATAAATAATAAAGCTATGATCTTCAGCAAAACTGTGATTCCCAGAAACCCACTCACTTCCTGTCATTACATGCTGACGTAGACAGGAGATATATTGGGTGGAGTTCCGGGTCTAGCCCTCTTTCATTCCTGTGGCGGCTTTGGTGGAGTGGGTCTTTTGAGCAGGTAGATGAGCTTGAGCACGTGGTTTTATTTTGTTAGATAATTACCTTTTTATTCCTATACTTCTAGTAATTATTATCAATAAATCTTGTAAAATATATTTGGAGTTATTGTATATTAATTTTAATTTTATAAGCATTATACATGAATACATATATATATATATATACATATATATATATATATATATGCCTTTATTTGCACCTGCAGCTCTTAGCACAGTGCTTGGCACAGCCTATTTAAAATGTTTGTTAAATGACTGAGTGACTTATAAATGGACATATATAAAGAAAACTGACTTCTAATTACGAAAGACTTGCCTCTGGTATGTTCTACTTAAGTTGAAGAAGAGTTGCCTGGCTGTATCAGTAGAGGAAGTTTCCACACTAGGATTTCCCCCCACCAGGAAGGAGGAGGAAAGAAAGGAAGGAATGGAGGGAGGGAGAGAAGGAGGAAGGGAAGGAGAGAGAGGAATAGAGGGAAGGAAGGAAGGGAAGGAAAGAAGGGAGGAAGGAAGGAAGGAAGGAAGGAAGGAAGGAAGGAAGGAAGGAAGGAAGGAAGGAAGGAAGAAAGGAAGGAGGGAGGGAAGGAAGGAACAAAGGAAATATGATTATTATCATAAAAGAATTAGTTCATGAAATCCTTAGCTCAATCTTTGAAAGATACTTCAAGTCATAGGATTCGCTCTCTGTAGTTGCTGGTACAATTTGTTCAGTTAGTCTGTCAAAAACTGCCTTCTTTGTCACATAAAATCATGTCACCTGCACAAAGCAAACCAGGTGAGAGTGTAGGTGATTCAAGGCTCTGGCATCCCCTCTACTGGGGAAATAACCCCTAGTAATCCTGTACTTCATAGTGGTTCTGTCGGCAACAGCAGCATCTCTCATGTCACTTTGGCAGTACAGTGAAGGCCTTTGAGAGAAAGAAAGATTTCAGGAACAGCCCTCTTCTGGCAGCTTTGTTACTAGAGTTCCTTGCCTTATCACACTGTTTGGGTTCAAAACACTGAAAATTTATGCTAGTTCTAGTTCTAGGCTAGGGAGCTCCCCACTGTTAGTTGTACCCTGTGATTTTTTTGCCAGTTGCTGGTGAACCATGAGCTCCCCAGTAACTTGGATGCTTCTTTTAACCTCATGAGTCTGCAAAAGTTGCTTGGCAAGTATTCAAGAACAAGCTGTCTCAAGAGATTTCCTGTACTTCCGGCTGCCGCTGCTTGGGTTGCTCAGGGCAGGCCATCTCAGAGAATAAACCTTCTTCCCAATAGGTCAGCACTTCTGCTGCTGCCAGTTATGGCCAGAAGCCAGATGTGCAAGAAAACATAGAATAAGAAAAATAAGAAATGAGGGGAAAAAAAGAAAGAAAGATTCGCCATATTTTTCATTTGTTTTCTTTTTCAGACTTGAAAACCATCCAGCTCAGTGTGAGTTCACTGATGTCAAAGGTGTAGCTATCCCCACTGCCTTGGGTTTTTTTGAAAGCTGACTGTACCCCTCGCATGGAAACATTCCATGAAATCCCAGAATCTCTGAGTTGGGTGGGACCTCAGGTTACATCTATTTGACTGAGACCTGAGCAATTCCAGTGACTCCTCCAAGATTAACCCTAAAATTCTCTGTTTAGCATTCGAAAGCTTTCATAACCAAGCCTTTCCTCACCTTTCCAGCCTCTTACACATCACTCCCTACCCGGTCATCTTTGATTCAGTGATATTGGCTTCTTTGATGTTCCTCAAAAAAGACACACCATCTGGGGCAGCCAGGTAACACAATGGATAAAGCACAAGAGCTGGAATCAGGAGGACCTGGGTTCAAATCTAATCTTAAACATTTCCTAGCTGTGTAACCTCAGGCAAGTAAGTCATTTAACCTCAATTACTCATTTTAGAATTAATTCTAAGACAGAAGATGAGGGTTTAAAAAAACCAAAAAGACACTCCATCTCTTGGCTCTGGACATTTTCTCTGACTGTCCCCCAATCCTGGAATGCTCTCCTTCTTCATCATCTCTGCTTCCTGACTTCCATGACTTCTTGGTCTTAAAGAAGTGAGACTTCTCTGGGTAAAGACTCACTTCTTAGAAAAGCCAAGCACAGTGTCTAGTACATATGTAATCAAGATATTTTCTTTCTTGTTTTTCAAAAGACTGAGTTTCCATGTCTCATCAAGGCTGGAAGTTAACAGCCACTCATGGACTTAATCTCATTCCTGCCATGTCCTGTCCCGTATCTAACTTAGACAGGTTCCTCCTTCATTAACCTGGTGCCTCCTACCCTGATCCAGAGAGCTCCTTGTACTAACTAGTTCCAAACTTGCTTCCGACACTCCAATGACGTAGCTCACCATAGCTCAGAACTCCCCAACTCTAAGAGTTCTGCCAGCCCCACATCTCTGCTTGCATGAATTACATGGCCCACCAGCCATGTAGTAGAGAATTAATAAATGTGTGTTGAATTGGAGTTGAATGTTGTAGATGGAATTCTTGACCAGTCTTGGTCAGGTTGTGATCCTAGAACTTCTGAGGTTCCTTCTAGTTCTAGTACTCTATGATTAGAACTCTCCAACTCTAAGAGTTCTGCCAGTCCACCATCTCTGCTTGCATGAATTACAAGCATGCACCAGCCCAGTTGGCCCATGTAGTGAAGAGTTAATAAATGTATGTTGAATTGGAGTTGAATGTTGTAGATTGGATTCTTGACCAGTCTTGGTCAGGCTGTGATCCTAGAACTTCTGAGGCTCCTTCTAGTTCTAGTATTCTATGATCATAAGTCTCAGGACTCTAATACAATAGTCTTCTTTTCTCTGTATTATAGCTGCCCGAGGCAACCAGTAGTTTAAATGTGTCGGCTAGATTTACTTCCTCCCTAGCTCCCACCCCAGGGAGAGAGTTTTCAGGCAGTCAATAGACAGATAGCCCCTAGGGCAGCCTAGACAAACCCCTGGGCACATCCTTCCCCCTTTTCACAAAGAGTAAATAATAACTAAGGAACTACAGGAAGGAGAGAACCAGACAGATCATTCATATGGATGTCCAAGATGCATATTTCTTTACTGTACCCTTTCTTTTACAGCCAATCCCAGATCAGACTCAGTTAGCCCTCCAGCCACACACTCCCTCCCCACCTAAAGCTCAAATTTATCATTTTTCTCCCTGATCTGTGACTACAGTCACAAACCGTGGCAAAAACTTTCCAGCCAAGAAAACCAAATACCTTTTGATATCTTGCATTCTCAAGGTTTATAAGACAGAAAAATAAAAAACAAAGCAGAGCAAACTCCATCACCACAACCACCCAAAAAACCAGTCTTCTCATTCATGTGTGAAATAATTGCTCCCAACTCGACAAACATTACTTGAGGAAGAAAAAGAATCTTCACTGTGGCAGGCAAAGGAAACAACTTTCTTAATCGAGACTCATACAATAGTTCATATTCTTGTGCTTGTGTTTGGAGATTGAAACTAGGAGATTATTTCTGGGTGAATCTAATCAATCCAGTAAAACCAGTCAAGGGTCTTGGATTGACTGGCACCTCTCCCTGCTGCCCACATTCCACCAGCTACTGGGTGAATCCCGGGGTTCTGTCCCAGGCACTGCCTCCTATATTAGACCTTTCTTCCTCCAGCCCCTCCTTTCATCCCTATCCCTCTTCCAGTGGTTAGTACTTTTGCCCTCTTAAAATTAATTTGTATAATATTGTAGACATTCTGTATTTATGTATTGGTGTACAACGAATACCCCAGTAAATCATCTCAGTAAAATGTAGACTCTCTGAGGGATTGCTGTCTATGTTTTCTGTGCCCAGACTTAAGCCATTTTTATTCAGTGAATTGTATTAGAATCTATTATGAGGGCCAGAAAGTGAACCTAGGAAATAGAGATAATTTAATATCATGGAAAGGGAGAGCTAGGTGGTACAGTGGATAGAGCACTGAGACTGGAGTCAGGGAGATATACCTTTGTGAGTTCAAATCCATCCTCAGACATTTACTAGCTGTGTGTGTCTGGGCAAATCACATAATCCTGGTTGCCTCAGTTTCCTCATCTGTAAAATAACCTGGACAAGGAAATGGTAAACCACTCCAGGATCTTGGCCAAGGAAATCTAAAATGGGGTCTACAAAGAATCAGACATAAGTGAACAAAAACAACAATATCAAGGAAAAGGCACTGACTCTAGAGTCAGCAGACTCGAGTTCAAATACACACTCTGCTCTGATCTAGCTATCTGACCATAGGTAATTCACTCAATTTCTTTGCATCTCAGTCTCCTCACGTATAAAAAGAAGTAGTAATGCTAGATGATTTCTAAGGTTCCTTTCAGCTCTAAGTCATTGAATAGTTGACCTTTGAAGATCATCCAGACTGGGTTGACTTGGAATAGATGGGAATATGTCTTCTTTCCTTAAAGTCCCCAGAGGGGCAGCAAGGTTGCTCAGTAGACAGAGAGTCAGGCCAGGAGATGGGAGATCCAGGGTTCAAATCTGACCTTGGATACTTCCTAGCTGTTTGTCTCTAGGCAAGTCATTGGATCCCAATTGCCTAGCACTTCCTACTCTTTTGCCTTAGAATTAACACTTGGCATTGATTCCAAGGCAGAAGTTAAGGGTTTAAAAAAACATAGTCTCCAAAGAAGACTTCCTCCCTCAACAGCTAATGACTATCAAGTTTTTCCTTCTCTCAGATTTATAACTATAGCTAGATTCCCTCTTATCTCAATATATTCAAAAACGATCTAGTCACTACTATTGAAATAATAAATTCTTATTATATATTGGTCCAAATACAGGCCATACATTGTTCCCAAATCTGATGTGTAAAAATTCCGAGTAGAGCTTTAAATCAGTATCTTTGGGGTATGCCTACATGACTTTCAAAAAACTCTGACTTTAGGGAGGTAGTCTAATGGAAAAGGGGAGGAAGAGGAGAAACTATAGTCAGATTACTAAAGTATATGTTGTGAAATCTCATAAATTTGGAATAACTGGGGAGTGAAATAAAGTCAGTCCAAATAGTGAAATACCCAAACTACAGAGTACATAGACGAAAAATAAAATGCTTATTCTTCTATCCAAGTATCTAACCTGTAGCTTAAGTTAAGATCCAGTGGATAGAGTCCCTACAGCTAAGTGGCACAGAGTTTCAGACCTGGAGTCAGGAAGACTCATCTTCCTGAGTTCAAATCTGGCCTCAGATATTTACTTGCTGCATATCCCTGGTCAAGTCACTATGGATTACTGTTTGCCTCAGTTTCTTCGTTTGTAAAATGAACTGGAGAAGGAAGTGTCAAACCATTCCAGCATTTTTTCCAAGAAAACCCCAAATGGGGTCGTGAAGGGTCAGACCCAACTGAACCAACTAAACAACAATAACATTGTGGCTTGGAAACAAAATTCTGAGTTTATATAAAAAAAGATTCAATCTTGAGGACTTCTCCAGCACATGTCTCCACCCAGGGTTTTTCCATATATTTCCCTGGGAATACCAGAATTTGACTTGTATGTAGGTTTCTACAACAAAAAGGAAAGGCTCTTGGTATTCCCATAAAAATATTTAAGCCAATCAAATTGAATTTAGACTTGACTTTATTTAACAAAAACAAACAAAAACCAAAGAACTCATACCTGAGTCTCCAATCCATTCAGTGGCTTTCTTCTTTCTGCTGAACCCCAAATCCCAGGAACAAAGACAATCATCTAGCAAAAAGGTTTTCAAGCTTTGGGGTTTCAGGATTCCTTTAAATTCTTAAAAATTATTGAGGGTGCTTTTCATAATTTTAAAAATTATTGAGGATCTTTTATTTGGGTGAGTTACATCCCAAGGTGTGTTGGTAAATGTTTAACAACCGACTCTCTGGGAAACAAATGGTTCACAGTTAAGTTTAATCCAGTATTACTAATATTTTCTCCATCACTTTCTTAAATCTAGACAATTAGCAAAATAATAAATCAAATGCTCATCTGTAATGTTCCAAAATAAATGTTCACACTGAAAATTTAACAATCAATTTTGGAAATTTAAAAAACGTATGCACTCATTTATTTAAGATAATAATACACCTATTGCATGTTGACATAAATTCCATGTTTAATAAAAATGATATGTTCCAAAAACAAAGTAAAAACCATAGTGAAAAAAGAGCACTGTTTTATACATATATTTGCAAAATCTTCATGTCTGGTATAATAAAATTCAGCTGTATTCTCCTATCTGCTTCTGCATTCAGTCTGTTGTAATATATTGCTTTGGTTGAAATATATGAAGAAAGTCCAGCCTTTCCTAGATAAGTCCATGGGATTTTCTAGGCAAAGATACTGCAGCGGTTTATCATTTCCTTCTCCCATGTGTCCACATTTTACAGATGAGGAACTGAAGGAACAAATAGGGGCTAAGAGACTTGCCTATAGTTACACAGCTAATAAAAGTGTCTGAAGCTAGATTTAAACTCAGATCTTCCTGACTCCAGGTCTGGTACTTTATTCACTGCACCACCTCGCTACCCCTGGCATAGACCAGGTGTTTAATAAGTGTTTATTGATTGTCTTCACATCTGCAGACTCCTTTTAATAACAAATTTTATAGGTAGAGCTCAAGTATATGAAAGTGTCCATAATTCAGTGTGGTGTCAAAGGGCCAATAAGTACCTAAGGTGGGCAGTTTTTTTTTATCAAAGAAATAACTTTCTCAAGAGACAATAGAGATCCAAGATAATACCTGGGTGACCAGCTCAAATAGAAACAAGAAATGAACTAAGAACTAATATATATTTATAAGAAAAAGTCCTAATAGATGTGCTCTAATGGTAGTAGTACTCTAATAAATAGACAAGGAACACATGATTAGAAGATCAAAAACCAAGAATTGGAAAGGACGTTGGCATGCCGTCTAATCTAACCTCCCCACTTTACAGAGAAAGAAACTAAGGCTCCAAGAAATCAAGCAACTTGGCCAAAGTCATATAAGTAGCAAAGGGCAGATGCTCCAGAGTCCAAATCTAGGGTTTTTCTAAGTTATTTGCAATTAGCAAGTCACAAGCATAGAAATACTTGAAAAAGCCTTTTGTTCTATTAAGTAGAATAAACTTCCTCCTTTTGAACTTGTTTATATCATTCCTTTGTTTAGCAAGACTAAGAATGGAGAATGTTTTATCTCTTATTAAAAACCCACTGATCCACAGAAAAATGATCCCAACACATAAGAGCCTACATATTAGTAAATAAGAAATTGACTTGGTTTATTTACTTTTAAAAAGAAATAATAAAATTTCCACTGAACCTATTTTTTAAATTAAGAACAGAGTTGATAAGATTTTGTTGACTATAACAACTGTCCTCCAGAAAGAAAATAAGCAGCAAAAGTAAATAAAATAATATTACCATAAGATTAAGATGAAATCAGGTTGAGAGCCAATGAATCATCAGGCTAGATATGCATTAATTGATTCATGCTGTCAGTCATTCAGCAAACAGTCACTAAGTATCTCTTGTGGTCCTACAGAGATTAGTAAATTGTTGTCTCTGTTCCCAGGGAGTTTACCAAAGTAAGGTTGATAAAGCATAGTCAAATAACTATAAATAAAAGAATGTAAATGCATAATAGAAAGTGCTCTGTGATCAAATAAGGTTTGAGAAAGGGGAGGGATCAGAGAAAGCTCTGTAGAGAAGGTGGCATTTGTGTGGAGCTTTAAAAGTTGGGTAGGATATCAATGAATGGAATTTGATATTTGTTCTTTGCTCTTTGTTTTCAAATAGGATGATGTCTTGACTTGTGTTGGAATTGGATCTAAGTGAGGCAGAGTTGTACAAAGTCCTCAGCCTCATTCTCTCTTCCAGTGGCAAAAAAAAGTCAGGATGACTGGTGATTGCCTGGGATAAAGTGGATAGCCTTGGCCTCTTCCATGTCTAACCAAGCTTCAAGCACTCCATAGTGCTGGCTTTGGCTGCCTTCATGGCCATTAGAACACATTGTTCTCATCCTTCCATTCCACTGGAGGAAATCTTCACATACTTGGTGTAGACGCCCCTCTAAATCACCACCGAGTCTGAGGCCTTTTGGTTACAGAAGATACTGAATGGAGATTTGTTACTGGTAGAGGTTAGAGTTCCCTATATCCCCCATGCCCAGATCTCATTCTTATTGATAGATATTCCACAAGTCCATAGACTTAATGGAAGCTTAACCGAAGCACAACCGATTCTGAATTGGGGAAAGAAGGGAGTGTTCCTAATGAAGTTTTTTTGTGTTAAAAAAGATAAAGTCTCCCTCCATTTTATTGTCTCCTGTGAAAAATCTCCTCTTTTCATAAGTAGCTTGCTTATAAGATTTTTTAAAAACATATACTTATCACTATACCTAGACTAATTCCTCATCAACATGAGTAGTTCATAGAACCATAGCTAAAGGATTAAAAGGGATTTTAGAGGTCATCTAGTCCAACATCCTCAACAAGGAAGAAAGTGATTGATGAAGGGAAAGTGACAGAAATCTTGAGAAATAATGAGAAATGTCAGTTTAAGTTCATAACAGTGAAGTCTCCTTTATGTTTAGAGTTTTGGAAATCTCCTTTCTTAAAGTATAAGTTAAAATAGGGATGATCTCAGGTCTCATGCTAAAAGGAAAGATAGCTTAAGAAGAAGACTTTTAGAAAAGAACCACAGAGGGCAGCTGAATATTTCAGTAGATAGAGAGCCAGGCCAGAAGGCAAGAGGTTCTGAGTTTAAACCTGGCCTCAGACCCTTCCTAGCTGTGTGACTTAACCCCAATTGCCCTAGTCCTATTCACTTTTCTGTTTTGGACCAGATACTTGAATCAATTCTAAGACACTAGATAAGGAGAAAGAAAAAGAAAGGAAGGAAGGAAGGAAGGAAGGAAGGAAGGAAGGAAGGAAGGAAGGAAGGAAGAGAGATAGAGAGAGAGAGAAAGAGAGAGAGAAAGAAAGAAAGAAAGAAAGAAAGAAAGAAAGAAAGAAAGAAAGAAA
>NC_058133.1:78069522-78135829 GCF_016433145.1 Gracilinanus agilis
CTTATAGGTGGAAGAGTGGTAAGGGTAGGCAATGGGGGTCAAGTGACTTGCCCAGGGTCACACAGCTGGGAAGTGTCTGAGGCTGGATTTGAACCTAGGACCTCCCGTCTCTAGGCCTGGCTCTCAATCCACTGAGCTACCCAGCTGCCCCCTATATAAGCAGTTTTTAAGCACCTACTGTCTCTGCTTCTATTCTTCTTTGGACCCTTCAGTCTAACGGTATCTCTGGCCTTGACCTACTGAATTTGTGGTGTCTAACCACTTTGTCTGCTGGGTAACAGCTTGGTTTAGAATCCCCAATACGCACCTATTGCTCCTGCCCATGCCCCCCATGCCCGTTCTCCTATTCTATTAACTTACTTCCAACTGGGTCACCATTGCCTTAAAATTCTAACACCTCCTATTTCTTCCTGTTGGATACACCCTCAAATGCATAAGTAGCTTGACTCCCTAGAATTCTAGAGTATGGAACATATTCTCTGCTGTCCTTCAATTCCTTAGTCCTAACCTTTATCCTACCCCTCACAGGGCATTTAGAATTTGGATTCCTGATTCATGTATCATGTATCAAAGTAAAGAACATATGGGTCTGCTTCACACATGTGTGTTTCCTTTCCAGTTCATATCCTAAGCAGAGGTTCTTAACCCGAAGCCCATAAACCTAGAAAGAAATTGATAACTATTTCAATATAATTGATTTTCTTTATAATTATTTATTTTATGTTTTAAAAAATATTATTTTGAGAAGGAGTTCATAGGCCAAACCAAACTAATAAAGAGATCCATGATAAAAAAAGATTAAGAACTGATAAGAAATATGCAGCAGCGTAGGACCCAATGTTGGACCATGAGAGGTTCCATCACACTTTGCCAGTTCTAAAGTGTGACAGTTAGATCTGAGTTCAAATATTGTCTTAGGTACTTACTAACTGTATGAACCTGGGCAAATTAATTTTTTGTGTCTTAGTTTCCTCAGCCATAAAATGGGGGAATTGAAGCTGAGAATCTCTAAATTCTCTCCTAGTTCTAAATCTGTGATCCTATGGTATCCAAGTGAGAAAGATGGCACAAAGACTCAACCCTTATGGTACATTCCCAGTAGTTGGAGTTTGAGACAATGACCCAAGGGGTTTCCATTAAAAATTCCTTAAGGGGATATTGAGCTATAAATAATTGCCCAATTAGGTTACATATATATTTTTCTTCTTTGATAATAAGCATGTACATGTTTGCAAGTATTATGAATTTGCTTCTTTAAAAAAAAGACAAATTTTTTATTGATGTCTTCTAGGTTTGTTTTTTGTACATCATCATAGATATCCCAATACCCCTTCCTCTTCCCTCTTTCAATAGAAAGCCATCTCATATAAGAAAAAAACATTTTTAAAGGTAAAAAATTTCATCACTACTGATTAATATATTAGAAAATCCAAAAATATGTTCAATATGTAACACCTGTGGACTTCCCACCTCCATGAAGGCAAAGGTTGAAGATATCTTCTTATATCTTTTCAGTTGAGTCATATATGATCTTTATAATTTTGATATATTCCCATTTAGAGGGTGGTTGTTCTTTCCATTTAAATTGTAGTAGTTACTGTGTATTTTGGTATTTTATTTAAGATTTTTGCATCTATGTTTATTAAGGAGATTGATCTGCAGTTTTCTTTCTCTGTTTTTGGTCTTCCTGGCTTAGGAATCAGCACCCTATTTGTGTTATAAAAGGAATTTGGTAAGACTCTTTAGTAGTTACTATGTATTTTGAGAGCGCTTTCTTTATTTGTCTCTCCATCAGTTAATACAAATATTTCAATGTTTCTTTGTATTTATCACATGCATAATTTGTTTAGCCATTCTCCAACTGATAGGCATCTACATTGTTTTCAATTCTTTGTTAGTGCCACATGTTTGTACAGTGATTTTAAATCTTCATGATTACGTATCCAATAACTTTGTTTTTTATGCACTGATTATATCAAATTCTGACCACTTCTGATTAAGTTTAATGCAGTCTTATAATTTCTAACACTATCATCAAATTGTTTCCAAACATCATAAAGGATTTAACATTGCACAGCAAATTGATTCCCAGTGGATGGTCAGATGCACTCATATATCCTCATTTCCATTTTGTACTACACCAGAGTAGCTCTTTCATTCCCTTCTGTCTCTCCATATTTGTGTCTCAATGCCTATGTGATTAACAATGTTATGAACATTCATATTCTTGTAGCAAAAATGTCAGATGTTTGAAAACTATGATTACTGAACACCTGCATTATAAACCTGCAATATAATATATTATTATATATAATATAATATATAATTTATATTATAAACATTTCAGGCCATTGCAAACATTCTACAGAAACAAACTTTATGATTCCTCTCATTGTAGTAGTGACGTTATTTTCTAGTTTTAAATTTCTCCTTTGTTTGTATAGTTATTCTTCAACTTGGCAAATTTCCAAACGAAGTGGCCATTTATTCAATATAGCTTCTGTGAGAGTATAGTTGGCACTGTATAATTTTCATAAGATCCATGATTTTAAAATTTTTGAGAGAAATTTCAGGAAAAGAAGCTCACTAACTTCTCGAATCAAGAAAGTGAACTGTTTGAAGAAAGTGCCATAACGAAATCTACCCTGCATCAGAAGATACAGAATGAACTTTAGGATGTAATTGATCAAATTGAAGGAGGTTGAACATATCATTTATTCTGAATGTAAACTCTTATGCCAAAGGGGACTGCCCCTAATTGGCTTTTTGTCAATGTGCCTAGTAAACATTGGTTTTGCTCTCTCTTCTATTTCCCTCTTATTTCCAACTATTGTATTTTCCTCTTAGAAAGTGCAATATATTTTTTTTAATTCATTCATTTATTTATTTATTTTTAAGACCTTAACTTCTGTGTATTGGCTTCTTGGTGGAAGAGTGGTAAGGGTGGGCAATGGGGGTCAAGTGACTTGCCCAGGGTCACACATCTGGGAAGTGTCTGAGGTCAGATTTGAACCTAGGACCTCCCATTTCTAGGCCTGACTCTCAATCCACTGAGCTACCCAGCTGCCCCCTAGAAAGTGCAATATTGTATGTACCTTTAGCTAGAAGATCTTTAGAAGTATAAGCTAGTTATGTTAAATGATTCACTGAGGAGACTAGTCTCCCAAAGAATCACAGGGGGGATTGTGAAGATAGGATTAACTCTCCCCTTATCTATTTTTAGCTAAACAAATCAAGAACTTAAAGTACCCCTACTTGATACTAAGTAAGAGAGTTCCCAAGTCACTTACTAGAGTAAGCTCATACCTCCAAAGGTCACTGTCCCCTCTTTGGGCAGTGCTAGGCAAATTGAAAGACAGTGATTGGTTCCTCTAAAATGGGGCAGCAACAGGAATTAGAATAGATGAGGTGCCTTCTATCTCTGAATCTACTGTTCTAAAGCAGAACATGGAATGTTTAAAGTTTATTAAAAAAACTCATTTAGTAAATTCATCTGAATGGAAATAAAATTATTGAATCATAATGCAACTAGAACATCAAGATGGTCTCTGAACTGAACTAGATGAAGTATTTTTTAAATTAATTTCATTTATTTATTTAATTAATTTAGAATGTTTTTCCATGGTTACATGATTCATGTTCTTTCCCTTTCCTTCCCACCCCCTTCCCATAGCCAAAGAGCAATTCCACTGGATATCTTTTTTTTTTTTATCTTTACTTTCTGTCCTACTAATCACTCACTCTAAAACAGAAGGGCAAGGGCTAGGTAAATGAGGTTAAGTGACTTATCCAAGGTCACACAGCTAAGAAGTATCTAAGGGCAGATTTGAACTCAGGTCCTCCTAACACCAAGCCTGGCACTCTCCATTGTGCCGGTTAGCTGTCCCCAAGAATTTCCTCCAGCTTAAGTTTCTGGTTATAAAGAGGTTCCATCTATGAGATATATCTCAGGATAGACATCACTGAGCCCTCAGCCTGGTCTCCCTGAGTTCAGGTGACCTTGAAACATTTTGGATGCAACTGGGAAAAAACCACATAAAATATTTGCCTTAGTAAGTATGAAAGAGCATATTCTCCCTCCCCCTTTTTTTTGTTCCAGGCATAGATGCAAAGGAAAATGAAAGGGATGTTTTCTTAAAGGTGTACTGTAAGTCAAAGGCATGATTAGCAGCATATTCATCTGGTTCAAAGGTTGTTATTAAGATTAGGCAAGAAAAGCAATCCTAATTGCTAATATGAGACTATAAAAGATTAACAACAATTGTAGAATAAAAAACACAGAAGGAAAATTACAGTTGTTGATTTTTATATTATATAAAAAATATGTTATTCCATAGTTTATTCATTTGTTGACTTAAGTTCCTTTTCCTCAGATCAAATAAAAATACTGTTTGGTTTTCGAAGCCCTTCATAACCTAGTTCCCTCTTACTTTTCTGGTCTTCTTACACCTTACTCCCCAACATAAACATATTCTATTCAAAGACACTGGCCTCCTGGCTGTTCAATACAAAAGACTCCATCTCTCCACTTCCTGTATTTTCTCTGGCTGCTCCTCATGTCTGGAATGTTCTCCCTCCCTCACTCTACTTACTGATCTTCTTGGCTCCTTGAAGTCCCAAGTAAAATCCTATCTTTTACAGGTAGCCTTCCCCAAACTCTCTTAATTCTAATGCCTTCCTTCTGTTAATTATTTCCTATTTATCCTATATCTAGCTTGCGATGTATTTTTCGTTTGCATGTTGCCTCCCTCTGTAGACTGTAAGCTCCTAGAAGTCAGGATTTGTCTTTTGTCTCTTTTCTTTGTCCCCAGTGCTTAGCACAGTGGTTGACTCTTAGTAGGCACACAATAGGTGCTTAATAGGTGTTCACTGATTGATAGATGTTCCTTACAAACATCTCATCATGGTGGAAAGGTAATCTTGGACTCTCAAAGGTGGTGCCAGTACCTGCAAACAATGGATAGGATGGCTGCATCTAAGAGCCAGGAAATGGACTGTAGTCAAACCTAGTTATGTTAGGAAAGGTTCATCAGTGAAAGGGTGATCCCCAGGGTAGGGGAGTGAGTGGTTGGAGGGTAATAGAAGAATAATGAGTAGGGTAATTTGGGAGACTATCTATTAACACATGAAGAAATTACAATGTGCATCTATCAAACAACTAAGCATACCATCAAAGACCTACCGTATGCCAGGCATCATGCTAGGCATGAGGCATGAAGAAAAAAATAAAACACTCCTCAAGGAGCCCTTGAGGAGCTGGCATTCTAAAGGGGGTATATAGCAAGAATATGGGTAAGCAAAATAAATATAACATGGCACACACTTGGGGGGAATGGGGGAAAGCTTTGTTTTTGTTTGCTTTTTAAAATTTCTTAAGAAGGTCATAGTTGAGTTGAGCCTCGAAGAAAACTAGAAATTGCATGATGGTGGAAGGAGGAAAAGAGAGCATTCCAGGCATCACAAACAGCCTTTGAAAAGTTATGAATATAGAAGATATAACTTTGCATGCAAGAAACAACAAGACCAGTTTGACTGGACCAAACAATGTGAGAAGGGGAGTAGTATATAATAAGTCTTGAAAGGGAGATTAAAGCCAGGTTATGAAGGACTCTGAATGCCAAAAGAGTCTATATTTGTTCCTAGGAGCAATAGGGAGCCAGTAGACTTTGTTAAAGAAGGTAGCAATATGATCAGACTTGTGCTTTAGGAAAATCCCTGGCATCTGTGTGGAAGTTAAGTTGGAAAGAGGACAGCTCTGATGCAGGAATACCATCCAAATAGGCCGTGATTGCCACAGTCCAGATCAGAAATGATTTGCATCTGAGCTAGGATAGTGTCTATCTGAGTAGAGAAAGCTAGAATTGACAAGATTTGGCAATGATAGAATATGTGGAGTGAGTGAGAATGAAGAATCAAGGATGACTCTGAGGGCTGTGGACCAGGGTAACTGGAAGAACACTGGAAAGTGATAATAGAGCTGAAATCATGAATCCTTCGAAATCCTAGCATTAAACACTTAAGATTCAATATTGGCTACAAGAGTCATCATGGCCACGGCTAAAATGGTCAGCATAATGTCAGACATAATAATTCAACAAATATTGCTCTATTATGTTCCAGAATTATAAGCCAGTCAGAGGAGCAGCTAGATGGTTCATTGGATTGAGAGCTAGATCTAGAGTTAGGAGTTCAAATCTGGCCTCAGACACTTAATATCTGTGTGACTCTGGGTAAGTCATTTAACTTTTTCCTCATTTTCCTCATCTGTGAAATGATCTGAAGAAGGAAATGCCAAACTACTCCAGTATCTCTGCCAAGAAAATCTCAAATGAGGTAACAAAGTCGGACATGACTGAAATGCCTGAACAACAAAAATTCCCAGTCTAGCATGCTGACCTGTACACAGAAAGCACTTAATAAGTGTATGTTAAATGAGTGAATAAAAAGAAGAACAATAAAAATATCAAGGAGCTAGGGTAAATTCAACTGCTGTATAAAGACAAGATATAAGAGTCTGGTGCCATAATCTAGAAGGAAGAAAACCAAGAAGACAATATTGTAGATGGTCTGTATTGAGGTAAAAATGGGTTTCCTCTAAAGCCCAGTATATTAGCACACCCCACAGAAAGTGCTACCCTCACCTGTGAGGCTGGCGTCAAGAAGAACAACTCTGGTGCTTTTGTCAGAGCCAATGCTATGGCTCTTGCTCAAGGTGGTGATTCTTGCTGTTCTGATGAAAGAGTTTAATTAATGGATTAATTAATTTGATGAAAAGAGTAGGGAGAAAGACACCTGTGTTCCTCCTGGGTTTTTTCCCCTATTATCCTTTAGAGCTCTGGCAGTTGAGGAAAGAGAAAAATACTGCTTAAAAACTTTGGGAAACTGTGACTCACTGAGACAGGAGGTCCTGGATTTAAATCTGAACTCAGATACTTCCTAGCCGTGTGACCCTGGCTAAGCCACTTAATCCCAGTTGCCTAACCCTTTTTGTTCTTTTGCCTTGGAACCAATACACAGTAACACACAGTCAGGGTTTGGTGTGGGGGAACTTTAGGAAAATCCTTAATAAATGTGCCTACTTTTCCCAAAGACTGCACGCAATGCTAGGAGAAAATGTCCAGGAAATAGACTGAGATCTTCAAGAGGTGTCAGACAATTGTCCCAAACAATCAGATTATCATCATTTCGTCTTTTATCATTAAAGTAGGATCCATCTTCATCTTATCCTCTCCTTCAGCAAAGAACTATATTTATTTCCAATGGACTAGAAATCATAAGATCATAGAATTATAGAGTTAGAGCAAGAAGGAATCTTAGCAGTTATCTGGTCCAACTCCTATTTTACTGATGAAGGGATGTAGCTCAAAGTCACAAAGGTAGACTAGCAGAGCCAGGATTCAAAGCCAGGTCTTCCGACTCCAAATCTAGCAATCTTTCCACTGCTCCAGCATGTATATAAAGTGCTACATAAACCATAAAACACTACAAATTTTATTATTGTTGTTGTTGTAGGGCAGTGAGGTTGCCTGAAGTGCATGGGATGAGCCCAAATCTGCAGTCTGGCTGCTTGGGCTTAAACATTAGCAGGACTTTCCCCCTATCTCTTTCCTGAAGTTTCTCTCATTTGCTCTCTTCCTTTCCTAACTTCACTCTTAGGGAAATAATAGTTTATATCAAGGGACCTAAGAGGGAGAGGAGACAGACCATATTTATCTCTTAATTGTGTGTTACTCTTCAAAACACACATAGATGACACTATGGTGCATTAACCACACTGGAACAGCTGTTTACCCAGCTTTGTGGGTTCAACAGACCTGCCTGCCAAATGAAATCGGAGATATCTGAGCTCTTTTTGTTGTGTTTTTTTTTCTCCATTTTTTTATTTGTTATTGTTCAGGGAAGCTTCGATCTCTATCTCAACCTCCTCCATCCTCTTTCTTCCCCACCCCCCCCTTAACTCTCCCACCCACAGTCCCAGAGGGCAACGAATGTTCTCATCATTTCACTTTCGTCCAGCTGCCAGGCTAGGGAACAGATGTTTTATTGTTAGCATAAGGGGGAAAACAAACAGCTATGCTCTCCTACGCTCCCACACCCGCCCCCACTCCCACCCTAGCCTGCCATTCCCCATCCTTCCCTCCTTGCACCCTGGAAAACAGTGTCAAGGGAGAAGATGGTGTCCTGGTGAGTAATCCAAGCTCACTCAGCCAAGTCTGAAGCACTGATCAGAGACATATGAAGCATTCTTCTAGATACTATTGACAGTGGACACGAGTTCTGTCAGCTGAGGATGGCTCCCTTGTGGGCAATGATATGAAGATGCCCTTAGTGACCCAGTCATTGAATGAAAATAAACAATGGGCTTCTGCTTGTAGAAGGCAGTAGATACTTTTCTATTGGTTTCCTAGGCAAGGGTTCAAGGGCAAATCAACTCAGTATCCACTGTGGCTTCCCACTGCCCAGCCCAAGACACCCTCTCACAGGAGGCTCCCTTTTAGGGCTAGGTTCCTTGACCATTTGCTTAGGTACCTTTCCATTGATAGCAATCCAGGGACATGAAGAGAAAGACTTCTCTAGGGGCTGCCTCTGGGGATTCACTAGCTTTCTCATTCATTTCTCCAAAGCAGTATCCATTGCACTATGGAATGGGTCAGTGATGATGATGAGGATGCTAGCTAGTATTCATATATTTTATATATTTATATTTTAATTTTACAAAGTGCTTTGCATGCTCTCTCTATAATTAGATGCTTAAAATAATACAAGTTATTTTACTACAGGTTGAGATCATAGACTTAGAGCAAGAAGGGTATTGGTTATTACCCAATCCAACCCCTTAATTTTATTTTATTTTATTGCTGCCATAGACTTTTTTATATATTTTATTTTTTATTGATTAATTAAGAAGAGTTTTCCATGGTTACATGATTCATGTTCTTTCCCTCCCCTCTTCCCACGTCCCTCCCATAGCCAACACGCAATTCCATTACAACCCCTTAATTTTATAGATGAGAAAACTAAGATTAGGAGAAGTTAAATAATTTGCCCAAGGTCTCAATTCATGTAGGCTCTGATTTGAATCAGACTTAACTTGGCTCCAGAAGATCTCAGACTGAGTCCTATTACCAGTTACCCACTACCAGTAACACTGCCAGTTACTGATGTATAACCTTGGCCATCATCTCTCTTGGCCTCAGCTTCCTTATATGCATGATGGAGATAGTAATATTTACACTACCTACAGAGAAGGTCTTTGTAATAAAAAAATGAGATAATATAATAAAGTACTTTACAAATTATATAAAGCGTTAGCACAAGGTCAATTATTACAAAGACAAGTTAAAGAATAGGTTAAATACAAAGATAAAGTTCCCCAAACTCAGTTAAGTTTCTTTGGTTTAAGGCATCCTTTAATGATTTTACTGTATTCACCAGCCAACCAGTCTTTTCAATCATGCTCTCCTTCCTTATTAATTCATTCTTATTTCTATAGAATAGCTTCCTCCTGTCTCTTTCATCTCCACCTTCCAACCCCAAAGTCAAAGCTATTATTCTCAGCTTCCTTGGTTCCTGAGAAGATAAATTCCTTTCTCCCTGAGCCCCTAATGTTCCCTTGGTTTCCTTCAGAAGATATTTTCCAAATAACTACCCAAACCCTGACTCAGCATCTTTGAAACTTTCCTAGCTTCCCCTGATCCCTATATAATTAAAGATCCAATCTTTCACAATCTAGTGCTTCCAAATTTCCCTTTTGGGTAAAATGCCACTGCCACTTCAGGGATTCATGTATCCTGATATTAATGTCTATTCTCTTTGTTCAGCCAACTCTAATACAGAGTATTAGCACCTTTACAACTCAATAGCACTTGATTGCTCCAGCCCCAATCAGTTATGATCTAGAGACTGCTGTAAGGGAATATATGAGGTCTTTATTTGAGGGGAAGAAGGAAGTAGAAGGAGGGACATTAATGACCTATAAAAAGGAGAGAGACTCAGGACAAGGTCTCTGTCTCAGGTGAGATTTCATTCTAGGTACAATTCAATAAATTTGTATGCAATTCAATAAATACATAGCCTCTTGCTAGGGGCTATGAGTGATATAGAAATCATCAGATAAGGTCTCTACCCTGAAACAGTTTACAGTCTCACCAGGGACATAAGGAAGACCAGATAACACTTGAAACAGTGACAAATGAGGAACTGAATGGTAAAGCCAGGAAGTCTATAGGAATCCAGGGAAGGAAGAACTAGTGTAGAGTAGTTGGTGAAAGCTTTTTGGGTGAGTATATGATATGAACTAGATTTAGAAGGATGAGCAAAATTGTATAGACTAAGAAGAGAAAGAATAGATGTGAGAATTTGTGGAGCAGTAAGGGAGGGTATCCTGGCTAGAGTGAGAGGGATTTCAGCTCTAGTACCTTCCTTTTAAAATCTTTTTTCTTCCTTCCTTCCTTCCTTCCTTCCTTCCTTCCTTCCTTCCTTCCTTTCTTTCTTTCTTTCTTTCTTTCTTTCTTTCTTTCTTTCTTTCTTTCTTTCTTTCTTTCTTTCTTTCTTTCTTTCTAGAAGTCAAAACATCCTACCTCAACTGGAGCCAGTGTCTCTGTGATAGTCCCCTTTCTGGGCAGTCATCAATTTTTTGGTTAATGTAGTAGAAAATATACTATGTAGGGGAAAGAAATAGCCAATATTTAGATCAGTGGAATGATCTAAAAATGTTAGAGCTATGCAATTTCAGGTTTGATTGTTTAGCATTGTCCCACCAGGAAGATTGCACCCTCATGGGACTAAATAATGAATAAAATAGCTAAATGCCTTCCCTAATCAGACTATAAGTTTAACCTACTTTCATTCTGCTTTTACCTGTCCCAGTAGAGGGTGCCCTGAGTTATCTTTTCAGTCGTGCTCTTACTGATGGGTCATGTATATGAGGGTATTGGAAATAACCTTAGGGAAATATACCTGCTTATCTCGGTCCCTTTAGTGATTTTCAAAGTCCAAAAGGGGGGGAAATAGTATGCTTTTCTTTCCCTTAAGCAAAGAGGAAAAGGCATTGAACTTTTTGTGACACAATTCATTGACCTTCATTTCAAGGCTCTGAACCTGGTGCTGGGGAAGAGGCACCAATGCAATAAAGGTGGTACCCTGTGTTCAGCAATAATAATAATAATAATAAACCTAGCTGTAAGCCCTGTTGGATGGAAATCCTCTACAGGAGAGTAGACACTTAGGTCCACTTTGCAATGAAGCTGAAGGACACTTTTCTAATTCCATGATCATATATCATAGACCTCAGTCCTCTCCTCAAAGCAACACAAACAATTCTCCCTAATACGCCTAATCCTTTCTGTAACATTTTGCCCATAGTGACTAAAAACACCTAGATGATTGAGAAGAGGGAGGTCTTTCTGGCCATTTATAAACATATAATGGGAGAATTTAAGTTCTTTTCAGGAAACAGATAGCAATTAATCACATTTGCAGGGAAATACTAGTGAAAATGTATTGGTGGGTGATCTCCCCAGAAAAGTCCCAGGACTGCTTTTGTGATTGACAAGATTACTAGAATAAGTGTAAAGCAAACTAGAGGCCTTCTCTCAAAAGGATAGCATTCACTTGGATGTATATTTTTAACATTTTTTACACATATATTTTTATTTTTTTACATATATTTTTACATATACGTATTTTTACACATATACACATATATATTCTCACAAATATTTTTACATATACATATATTACATATAGATTTTTCCTGGCTATTCTGGTTTTTTAATTAATTACCTTAAGTAGCTGTTATTTCTAGTACAAGCACATACATCTACGAAGTCATGTGTATATATATTATATAAATATATAATTACAAAGGATATACAAATACATAAAATTACATTATTGCATGTAATAATATTTCAAATATCCATGTACACATATATATGTATATATGAATCAATACACACACAATATAATTGATTTTATATATAGATATATATTTATATATATATATATAGATATATAAATCAATTATATACCTTGGCAGTCCAGGGACCAGTTGTTTTTGCTAGTCTATGAGAAATCTACTGCAGAAAGGAAAAGGAAAAGGAGGCAGATAAGAAAAGAAAACCTATGATTTATTACCATAAATACTGTGTCATATATACATATACACATACATATATATTAAGGATAATATATCTAAAATGAATCAAGTAACCATGGAAAAATACTTAAATAAAATAGTAAATAAACATTTTTAAAAGAATAATATATCTATTATGGATAAAGTCTAGAATTTGGTGGCTATCATTCAGATATTATCTAAAAAGGTCTAGATGCTATTTAATTCAACAAATATTAAATAACTTTTACACTCAAGGCTGGAAGCAGTTTGGTGTTGTGAAAAAAAGAATTAACCACAAAGTCAAGAAGTTCAAGGCCCATCTGTGGTACAATAACTGTTATGTGACTGAGCAAATAAACTGCTTAATTTCTCAGCTTCTCAAGAAAATAGCTAAGATTATAAATTAGAGACCATTTGCCTATCTGCATTGATACAGGGATGTCCCTCTTTTTTTGTACCAAAGAATTCTAGATCTGGCCAAAATAATTGCAAGGTTCTGTGCTTGGTGCTAGGGATATCAGGACAAACCAAGTGACTAACCATACTCAGAAGGAGCTTATTATGTCCTACCCGGTATTGAATTTACTTAACAAGGTGAAATCTGCAAAGCTATTTAGGAAATGTGTTTTATTGCATTTACTTTTTTCTCATTCATTTCTCAGAGTGCTGCAATCTCACTTTTGACTGTATTCACCTGAAACTGTTCTATTCAAAGTTACCAATGATCTCTTAGTTGCCAAAAGCTTTTTCTCATTATCATCCTTTTTGATTTCTTTATACCATTTGTCACTTATCCATCCTCTCCTTCTGCAAAGTCTCCCCTCTCTGGGTTTTTATGACATTGTTCTCTCCTGGTTCATCTCCCATCTGTCTCTCAATTTTCTCTGCTAGTACATTACTTGTATCTCAACCCTTAACTGTAAGTATTCCCCAATAATCTGTGTTGGACTCTCTTTTCCCTCTCTATACTTTCTCACTTACTGATCGATCTCCATGCAAGAGTCTGTGCCTTGGGTTGAATTATCCATGGGTTTTAATTGTCATCTCTTTATAGATGATTCCCAGATCACTATCTCAGACCTTAGTCTCTCTCCTGAGCTCATCACCCATCTCTAGCTGCCTACTAGATATTTCAAATTGTAGATCCAATTGGTATCTCAATCATGACAGGTTCAAAATTAAATTCATTTCCCCCAAAAAACAGCCCTCTTCTTAATTTCTTTATTTCCAGCAAAGGCACGCCACCACCATCTTTCAAATCACCCTGTTCTTTACTTTACCATTATCCTATACTTCTCAAACTCCTTTATCCCACATATCCATTTAGTTGCCAAATTTTGTCACTTTTTGACCGTCACAATATCTCTTAAAGCATGTTTATCTCTGCTCACATAGCTACCCGTATTAGCTCTCTCCTAGATTATTGCAATAGCCTTTTAATTAGTCCCCTGCCCCAAATCTCTCCTTTGCCTATTCTCTCCTCTATACAGCTGTTAAAGTAATCTTTCTAAAATGCTTATCTGACTCCTTTACTCAATAAATTTAAAAGAGTCCCTATTGCCCCTAGTATCAAATTTAAGCACCTCTGTTTATCATTTTCTTTTTTAAAACCTTTATGTTCTATATTAGAATCAATACTAAGTAATGGTTCCAAGGCAGAAGAGTGGTAACAGTTAGGCAATTGGCTTAAGTGACTTGCATAGGGTTACATAGCTAGAAAGCATCTGAGCTTAGATTTGAACCCAGATCCTCTCATCACCAGACTTGGCTTTCTATCCACTAAGTTGCCCCCTCTGTTTATTTTTAAAACCCTTTATAAAGCTACAGCTTGGTCCCAACTACCTTTCTATCCTTCTTATACATCATTATCCCTTCCACATTCTAAGAATCCAGTTAAACTGGCTTTCCTGCCATTCTTCTTACCTGATTCTGTGTATCCTATCTCCATCCTTTTGTGCTTTCCTCCCCACAAATGTGGAAGGTACTCCCCTTCTTACCTCCACTTCATAGAATCCATTGTTTTCTTCAAAACTTTACTCACATGCCACTTCCACATACAGCCTTCCTATATCCCAACCTCATTCCTCCAAAATAAATACCTTGTACTTAATTTGTATATACTTTATTTAGATATATGTATTATCCCCAAGCTCTTTGAGTGCAGATATTATTTAACTTTTATTGTGTATCCTTAAGATCCAATAAAGTACTTTGCATGGCAGCAGGCATCTAATAAATGCTTGTTGGTTTGTTGATTTCTCTAACAATGTTAGCCAGTGGGGCTAGGAAGACTAGTACCAGAATTCTTGATGCAATTTGATCTATTATTTCATCAATGTCTATGTTCCTTCCAGTAATGAAGGTTGCAACCAATCCATGCCTGTAGCACATAGGCTGTCCAATGGTCATCTCTTGCTCTTGTCACAAAACCTCCCACTTTCTTTTACTATCATACCTTTCTTTGATGGCATCATCTTTACATTCCAGTAAAATTAGAGATTTTCTTTTAGAGCAAGAAGGGACTTTAGAGATCATCTAACCCAAATCTCTCTCTTATGAGGAAACTAAAAGATATAGAGGTTAAGTATCTTTGTTCAAGACCATACTGTCAAATAATGGTAGAATCAGAGTTCAAATCTAGGAGATCCAACTTCCAATATGATTCCATTTCCCTTACTTTATGTGATTTCCCTCCAAGTATGCCTGTGCTATATTACTGTATAGATTCATGCATTGTCATTCTAAAGTGAATAATTTGGCCCTCAGTTACCCAAGATAAAAAATCAATGTATAAATAATCCAATCATCTGGGACTTCTGAATTTTAAGATAGACAAGTTTAAAGAGAGGTAAAAGTCATACCAAGTCAAATATAACTTCAAAGAAGCATTTATTAAATTGAATTGGAGGTTTTTTAATAAGACTTTTTGTGTTCTAATGAAAAAGTATTTTAATTATATTCAATTTTCAAATATTAAGAGCAGAGGAAGAAACAGAGAGAAAATAAGAAATATAAAATTATATTCAAATTGACTAGTTGTCATTGCTAGAGTAAATTGATAGACATATGGAGTAAGAAGGAGACTGGATGTTTGATTTTTTTTTTTTTGATATGTTAGTTCCTTCTTAGTGGATTTTAGACTCAAGGACACACCATGCAATATACTTTCTTTTTTTAAAAATATTTTAAATTTAGAAAATTTTTCCATGGTTACATGATTCATGTTCTTACCTTCTCCCCTAAACCCCTCCCCTCCCTGCAGCCAACATGCAATTCCACTGGGTTTTACATGTATCATTGATCAAGACCTATTTCCATATTATTGATAGTTGCCCTAGGGTGATTGTTTAGTGTCTACATCTCCAATAACATCAACCCATGTGTTCAAGAAGTTGTTTTTCTTCTGAGTTTCTATTCCCACAGTTCTTTCTCTGAGTGTGGATAGTGTTCTTTCTCATAAGTCCCTCAGATGGTCCTGGATCATTGCATTGCTGTTAATAGAGAAGTCCATTACATTGATTGTGCCACAGTGTATCAGTCTCTGTGTACAATGTTCTCCTGGTTCTGCTCCTTTCACTCTGCATCAATTCCTGGAGGTCTTTCCAGTTCACATGGAATTCCTCCAGTTCATCATTCTCATTCCTTTGAGTACAATGGTATTTCATCACCAACAGATACCACAATTCATTCAGCCATTCCCCAATTGAAGGGCATACCCCCATTTTCCAATTTTTTGCCACCACAAAGAATACGGCTATAAATAATTTTGTACAAGTCTTTTTCCCTATGATCTCTTTGGGGTATAAACCCAGCAGTGGTATGACTGGATCAAAGGGCAAGCAGTCTTTTAAAGCCCTTTGAGCATAGTTCCAAACTGCCATCCTGAACGGTTGGATCAATTCACAACTCCAGAAGCAATGCATTGATGTCCCAATTTTGCCACCAACATGCTTTCTATAAAGGAATGGGTTCAGAATCAGGATCCAAAAATTATCCTGATGAGCTAGAATTTTCCAAAGAGTCCAATAAGATGAAATATAATATGGTTGATGGCACAATGGATAGAGCACTGAGCCTTAATTCAGGAAGTTCAAATCCAACCTTAGACATTTACTAGTTGTATGGCCTTGGGTAAATCACTTAGCCCCTGTGTCCACATCTGTCAAATGGGGATAATGGTAGCCCTTACCTTGCAGGGTTATATGAGGATTAAATAAGGTAATATTTGTAGAGTGCTTAGGACAGTGTTTGGCATATAACAAGGGCTTATGTGTTTGTGTGTTCAGTTGTTTTTAATTATATCTAACTCTCTATGATCCCATTTTGGTGTTTTCTTGGCAGAAATAACTAGAATAGTTTATCATTCCTTTTCCAGTTAATTTTACAGATGAGAAAAGTGAGGCAAACAGGGTTAAATGACTTGCCCAAGGCCACACAGTTGTTAAGTGTTTAAAGCCAGATTTGAACTCAAAAAGGTAAATGTAAGTGTTCCTGATACCAGGCTCTGCACTCTATCCAATGTGTCACCTACCTGGCTAAGAGCTATATAAATGTTAGCTTTTATCATTATTAAGATTTTATGCTTCGGTTAAAAAAAAAGATGTCACAAATACAACATGGGAAAATAAGTTAGATAGCAGTTCATCTAAAACTAATGGGGCACTATTTTGGACTTCAAACTCAAGATGAGTCAACATCCTAATGAAGCTAATGAAATCTTGGACTTCAAATAGAGAGGGATAACTTCCTGGAAGAATGAGGTAACAGACAGTTAAACTACTGCCCTGGGCAATTTGCATCTGGAATGTTATTATGCTCAGTTCTGGATGGTACATATCAGGAGGGGCATTGATAAGCTGAAGTTTATCCAGAGGGAAGTAGTCAGAAAAGTGAAGGGTTTTGAGTCCATGGAGATAAGTTGAGGCAAATGGGAATTTTTGGCAAAGAGGGAAGACTAGGAGGTGCGGGGTGAAGGTGGGGGTCATGATAGCTGTATTTCAGCTTTCGAAGTATCATCCAAAAGAGAAATTAGGCTTGGTCCTGGAGAGGAGAATTAGGAACAATAGGTATTTGCAAAAAGGTGAAGTTAGAATGAATGCAAGCAGAACATGAATTTGATTAGTGTCTCACAAAGTGTTACTTGTGTCTTCAGGAGGGAATGGGGAGGGGGAAAAGAGGCTTTTCTGCCTTCCCCCCCTTCCCCTGGAGACCTTTAAGGTAGCCTAGATAACAACTTGTTAGGTTTGTGAGGATTCCTCCTTAGTTCAGGTTTGGACTCTCTGACCACTGTAGGCCCTTCTAACTCTGAAGTCCTATAGTTCTATGTAACTTTTGACATGCTTGTTCATGTCTGTTGTTGATCAAAACCTGAAAATTCTACTACAGCCTGATTTAAGCAAAAGCAGGGTCTTCTTTTTTTAATTTAATTTTTTATTATCATGCAAAAAACACAGTTCCATATTGGTCATTGTTGTAAGAGCAAAGTCATACATAATCTAAACCCCAAAATAAAACCATGAATACACTGATGTGAAAGATAGACTGCTTTGATCTGTACTCATCCCACTCCAACAGTTCTTTCTCTGGAGGTGGACAGCATTTCCTATCATAAGTCTTTCAGGATTATCCCAGATCATTGCATTGCTGAGAGTAGACAAGTTTTCACAGTTGGTCATCATGCAATGTTGCTTTCTGTGTACAATGTTCTCCTGTTTCTGCTTATTTTGCTCCGCATCAATTCATGCAGGTCTTTACAGCTTTTTCTGAAGTCATCTTACCTGTCATTTCTTATAGCACAACAATATTCTATCCCCAACATGTACCACAATTTGTTCAGTCATTCTCCAATTGATGGATATCCCTCCAATTTCCAATTCTTTGCCACAAGAAGAGCAAAAGAAGGGTCTCCTAAAGAGCTGTGTCATACTAAGATTTCCTTCCTAATTCAGGAAAGCTATGAGGAGAAGTGCCAGGCTGAAATACAAAAGGAAAATCAGAAGAGGACAGAGAATGAATCCAGCAGCCAGGTAGAGTAATCTGTCTAATCAAAATAGTTCTAAAAAGTAGAAAAGTCAGAGTCAAACTGAAACATCAAATGCAATGGGCAGCAAAGTGGCCCAGTGGATAGAATGTCAGACCTGGAGTTGGAAAGACTTGGGTTCAAATCTGACCTTCGATATTTCCTAACTATGAGACTCTGGACTAGTCACTTAATCCTATCTGCCTAACCCTTGCATTTTATTTCTTAGAGTTGTTACTAAGACAGAAAGTAAGGGTTTATAAGAAAAATAAATAAATACTTGTGTTACAACAGAGTCCATGGCATTGTTGGTGATGCCCAGTATGCCTTCTTAGCCTGTGCTAATGAACAAACTCTTCTCTCACCCACCTGCCTGTACCTCCACAGTCTACTGTACCTGAAAGGAATAAGGACTGGGCAGTGTTTGCTGGTATGGCAGCTGTGTGCAGCTGTGTGCCAGATTGGGGGGGGGGGGCAGGAGGAGGAGGAACTTCTTGGAAATGTGTATGTCTAAACTTTTACATATTGTGACTAGAAAAAATAATACAAGGGGGCAGCTAGGTGGCTCAGTGGACTGAGAGCCAGACCTAGAGATGGGAGGTCCTGGGTCCAATTTTGCCCTCAGACACTTCCTAGTTGTATGACCCTGGACAAGTCACTTAACCCCCATTGCCTATCCCTTAGTGCCCTTTGGCTTTGGAACCAATACACAGTATTGATTCTAAGATGGAAAGTAAGGGGGTTTTAAAGATGAAAATATAGTACAAGTGTATGTTACATGATGGGAATAAAAGAACGAGTCATGGAACTTTCATATTCAGAACATGAGATTGGTAGGATAACTTTGGACAGAAGATGGGCTTTCAGGAATGGGGCAAAACCATAAAGAAGGAACATGGGTGAGTTAAAAAGAAAAGAAGCAGGGGTAAGAGGAAGGCTATTTCATGCACAAGATGGATTTTGAGAGGTGACTGAGAGGTAGTTGTGGAATGACTGAGTGATAGGGTCAGTGAGTAAGTTCCTCTGAAAGTAAGAGGAAGTCAGGGGGGAAAAAATCTAGCCCTGTGGGAGGGTCCTCAAACTTGGAGCAACTTTCAGAATGAGTGCTAGATCAACACAAAATAGAAAGCTCGACAACAGTATTTATTTACTCGTTTAACATCATTTTTACACATAGAGGTATTTATTAAGAGCCTACTATGGGCAAAGGACAAGATAAACACTAGCAAAAGAGCAAAGATAACTAAGATGTGTTTCCTGCCCTCAAATAGCTTGCAGATTTCAGAATCTGATTATTACAAGGAACCTCAGAGGCCATCTAATCTAACTTCTGTGTGTAATAGAATTCCCTTTAAAAGAAGTAAAAGATGCTTCAGCTGTTCCCTTAAGCCCCCCTGTATTGGAGAGCCTACCACCTTTCTAGGCAGCCCACTTCACTTTTGCATAGATCTAATTGTTAGGACCTTTCTCCTTACAATGAGCCTAAATTTATCTCTTTGTGAATTATACCCATTGCTCCTAGCTCTGCCCTTGAGGGTCAAATTGGACAAATATAATTCTTCATTTACATGATTTTTTTTGTAATGATGTTCATATAGTTTCTGGGTTTGTTTTGGTAGGTGCATTTTTATTTATTTTTTAATTTATTTTTTAATTTTTTATTTTTAGCAAAATTTTCCATGGTTACATAATTCATGTTTTTACTTTACCCTTCCCCCCTTCCCCCCCCTCATAGCTAACTCACATTTCCACTAGTTTTAACATGTGTGGTCAGTCAAGACTTATTTACATATTATTGATAGTTACAATGGTGTGGTCTTTTTGGGTCTACATCCCCAATCATCTCCTCATCAACCCAAGTGTTCAAGCAGTTGTTTTTCTTCTGTGTTTCCACTCCTGTAGTTCTTCCTCTGAATGTGGGTAGCGTTCTTTTCCATAAATCCTTCAGAATTGTCTTGGGTCATTGCACTGCTGCTAGTACAGACGCCCATTACATTCTATTTTACCACAATGTATTGGTCTCTTTGTACAATGTTCTTCTGGCTCTGCTCCTTTTACTCTGCATCAATTCCTGGAGGTCATTCCAGTTCACATGGAATTCCTCCAGTTTATTATTCCTTTGAGCACAATAGTGTTCCATCGCTAACATATACCACAATTTGTTCAGCCATTCCCCAATTGAAGGGCATACCCTTGCTTTCCAGTTTTTTGCCACCACAAAGAGCACAGCTATAAATATTTTTGTGCAAGTCTGTTTTTCTATGATCTCTTTGGGGTACAATCCCAGCAATGATATGGCTGGATCAAAGGGCAGGCATTCTTTTATCACTCTTTAGGCATAGTTCCAAATTGCCATCCAGAATGGTTGGATCAGTTCACAACTCCACCAGCAGTGCATTAAAGTCCCAATTTTGCCACATCCCCTCCAGCATTCATTACTCTCCCCTTCTCTCATTTTAAAGAGGCCTCTTTTGCATTACTTCCTGTGCCTTCTTCTTAGTTTGCATGTCCAATCACAACAGACGCTTTTCTTAGGACTGCCCAGGAGGCAGTCAGTAAATTCTGATTTGTCACTCATTCTAACACATGTGGGTCATGGACCACCCAACTTGTGAGTTAAGTGGGGATGTTTTCACCTTTGGTGATTAAATTTAAAGATGGGCGGGGTAGATTTAATCTCATTATCACAGTGTGAGGGAGGGGGGGTGTTCTGAGATGACTGTAGGGTCTTATTTAAGAATTGGAAGCTATAATCAGCCATGTGAACCAGCAGTAGAATCCTATCACAACATTTCCCCCCATTTTTAAATTCTATTTTTCACAATTACATGTAAATACAATTTTTAATAATCATTTTCTGACATTTCACAATTCAAATTCTCTCCCTCCTTAATATAATATAGGTTAAACATATGCTATCGGGCAATATATATTTCTATGTTAAATCATCATGAGCCCCTTGGAGCTGTCTTAGATCTCTGCATTGCTTATAATAGTTAAGAATTCACATACATTATTGCTGTTGCTGTGGACCATGTTCTCCTGGTTCTGCTCACTTCACTTCACATCATTTCATATAAGTCTTTCTATAATCACATACCACAACTTGTTCAGTCTTTCTTTGACTGATGAATATACCTTCAGTTTCTGATTCTTTGCCCCTGAAAAAGAGCTGCTATAAACATTTTTGTACAAGTACATTCTTTTTCTCTATCTTTGCTCTCTAGGACAGAGACTGTGACTTTGGGCAAGTCACTCCTCTGGACCTGTTTCCTTATTTGTAAAACAGGAAGGTTGGACTAGCTAGTCTTCCCTTTTAGATCTAAATCTTTGACCTATGAAATCCAGGCAGTTCCTTGTGCAGCTTGGACTAGAAGACCTCTAAGGCTCTAAATCTATGGTCTTATTATTCTATGATCTTATGCTTCAAAGAGTCATGATTTTTCTCTCAATAATTATTTTCTCCCTCACTGCAGACCCCAAGCCCTCTGAGCTTGAGTAGGTGGCACTCTTGAGTTGAAGGATTAACATTTTTATCACCTGATCATTAACAATATGGTAAGTGATGAGTCTTGCTAAATTTAACTAATGTGTATCTTGCATTGAAGATACAGGGACATTACTGGAACTGTATTCCCTAATTGTCGGTCTTTGGGTTTTGAATGATAGGTGACCATGGAACAAATGTTCATCTATTTGGTATAGTAAGATAATTCAGAAAAACTTAATGGGATGGTTCTCAATATTCTAGAAAAGAAGAGGAATGGCCTTTTTGTTGGCCCCTCTCCATTCCAGCACTATCAAACAGCATGGAAAGTCTAGAGCAAACGGGTGTTTTCCCTATGGGGTCAGTGGTCAAGCACCTGCTCTTCTGTGAGTGAACTTAACCCAGATCATAGCATGTGCCCCTTGCTATGTGGTTTAAAGGTTGAGTAAATATACACTTTCTCTGGGGTAAGGATAAAGCTTGAGGAAAGAGGAACATGTACCACATATGTTGTTATGCTAAAAAGAGAAAGATCCTTTATTATGCACACCTTTCACCTATATTGATTGTTAGCTCCTGAGGCCATAGCTAAATGGGAACTGGATGTCTCTGAGAAATGTTCAGTAGGGAAGATTTGGAATTCTAAAGAAATGGTTGTTGGCCAAGTAACATTTGACCTTATGACCATTAGTCCCAAGTCCAGAAGTCTCCTGAATCAAATTTATGTTTGTTTCCCCAAATAGAGCTGGATCTGAGATGCCCTCAATAGATAGCCATCATATTCAGTGGAATCACTTTTCAGGGACAATGACAAATTCCACAATACTCATCCAAGTATAGAAAATATGGAATTTAATAGACCCTGAAGGAATCCCCTTGAAGATATTTGAACAAATTGGAAAATGGGTTTAGCTAGTCCTTAGAAATCTTTGCTAAGTGACTCCATTCTTGGCCATGGTTAGCCATACTTGTATGACAATGTGATAGAACCCAAAGTGTGAATGATTTGACAAGGACTCATGTTGAATTCCTACATCAGTCCCCTCTATGATCTCTGGCAAGTCACTTAACCTCTATGTGCCTCAGTTTCTTCATCTATAAAATGAAGGTGTTAGGTTAGACATGTAGAGTTGCTACCAGGTCACATCCTATGTGATCTTATGGAAT
Source organism: Gracilinanus agilis (assembly GCF_016433145.1). Lineage (NCBI taxonomy): Eukaryota > Metazoa > Chordata > Mammalia > Didelphimorphia > Didelphidae > Gracilinanus > Gracilinanus agilis. The sequence goes on from NC_058133.1 coordinate 78,092,317, forward strand.
CTAAGCAGTTATTTGTGTATCATATCTCACTACCAGAGTATACTTTATTTTGTTTTAATTTGGGAAATTTTATTTAATTAATTAATTTAGAATATTTTTACATGGTTACAAGATTCATATTCTTTCCCTCTCCTTTCCCCACCTCCTCCCATAGCCGATGTGCAATTCCACTGGGTTTTACATGTGTCGTTGATCAAGACCTATTTCTATATTATTGATATTTGCACTAGGGTGCTCATTTTAAGAGTCTACATCCCCAATCATATCACCATTGAACTATATGATCAAGAAGTTGTTTTTCTTCTGTGTTTCTACTCCCACAGTTCTTCCAGAGTATACTTTATGCTCCATGATAGCAAGGACTTTTTTTTTTTTTAACATTTAATAATATCTATTCTTTAGAAATAGCAAGGACTTTTAAAAAAGTTACTAAGTGTAATAGCATAGTATTCCATTCCAACTATTTAATGGTGTTTGTTCAACTTGCCCAAAAGGGTGGTATCTTCAATTCAATTCAGTTCAGCCACCATTTGTTAAGCTCTGCTGTATACAAGGCACCAGGCTAACCCCTAAAGGATACAAAGGCAAACAGAATGGTTGTTTTTTTTTTAATCTCTTATCTTCTGCCTTGGAATCAAAACTGTATATTGGTTCCAAGGTAGAAGAACAGTAAGGGCTATGCAATGAGGATTAAGTAACTTGCCCAGAGTCACACAGCTAGAAAGTATCTGAGGTCAGATTTGAATCCAGGACCTCACATCTCTAGGCTTGACTCTCAAACCTCTGAGCCAAGAAGCTGCCCTTAGACACAGTCTTAATTTTCCTGAAGCTTACGTGCTACTTGGAGGACACAACAGCACACAACTAAATGTAAAGCATATACCAAATAATGGGGAAGGGGCAAGCAGGGAGCACTTGCAGCTGGGGAAAATCAGGAAAGGCAGTGAGCGAGGTGAGCCTTGAAAGAGCTAGGGATTCCCAGAGGCAGAGACAAAGAGGGAAAACCTTCCAACCATGGAAGACAATCGGTGAAAAAGACCCAGATGTGAGAAATGGAAGGAAGATGTTGTATGGGTTAAGAGTCCATGATTGGGAGTAATGTGAAATAGGTTTGGAAAATTAGGCTGGGGTCAGGTTCCAAAAGGCTTTATATCTGGTCTTTCTGTGTCTTTGTCAGCTGGCCATTGAACTTTAGGAATTGTCTTCAGGTTAAGAGATTTTGGCGTCTATCTTCTGACTAATGCTTTAACAGTTGAATAAACTACCATCCTGTGTTTTTTCCAACTCTCTGGGGAACCTCCTAGAGCTCTAGTTAGAGGCCACACAGAGTCATTCCTTACCAGTCTTAAGTATAGATTTTGCACCCTGACCAGTTCTCCCTGATAAGTGAACTGCACTCTAGTTCTCCATCTTTACATTTCTCCTCAAGTTCATGCCCTTAAGGGTCACAGACGACCAGATAAATTTAGCTTCTTTTCAGGGACTTTCTCTGACTTTGTTCCATGACCGCTGAAGGTTTGGCTGCTCCCCAGGAAGAGCTGGGGGTTGGCTCCTCTTCCTTGGAGGTCTCATTTGGCCTTTCTGATGACTGTTTTGTACTTCCTGCTGTTTGCATAATTGGCAGCTCAGGGTCACGTCAGGTCATGGACTCTATTTTGAGATTTATTCAACTCCTGGGTCATCTCAGTGCTTTTGGATGCAGAAATCCATCACCTCAGGGTCTCCTGGGTTAGCAGGTCTCCTTACCCATCCCCACCCCATGCTGACATTTTGTGGTTATTGATTTATCATAGCTTCTCTACATTTATCCTATATTAGAACTCAACTGAGATGACACCTCTCTCAAGCCTACCCTGATCAGCCTGGTTGTTAGTGCTTTCACTCCTCAAGTTACCTCATATTTATTTATCTGGGAACATGTTGTATCCTTCAGTAGAATATAAACGGGGGGTGTGCTGGAGTCAGCTCTAACCAGGTTTGGAGAGCCAGTTGTTAAATTTTCCATGTAAGTATTTTCACCTCAGAAATTGTTGAATGCAACAAATCAGGGCTTGATTTATTGATTTTTCTGGCTGCCCAAACTTAAGAAAAGTGATGGAGAAAATGTTAATAATGTAGATTAAACTTAAAAGAGTGTCATGTTAGAGAGTAGATTGTTAAAAAAAAATTTGCCAGTACACCCCTGAATAGAAATGTCTTGAGGGCAGGCATTATTTTTCATTTTGATCTTAGTATGTCCAGCATCTGGCACAATGTCTTGATCATAATAAGCTGCTAATAAATATATGTTAACTGAAATAGAATATCCTGGTTTGCTCTCTGAAGGTCATGGAATCTCAGGTGACAGACATGTAGAAGCTTTCTTGATTCACCTGTACTCAACTACAGCATCTATGGACTAGGGAGGGAGGAAACCCATTAAGCCCATTAAGATATCAGCTCTGGGTGACATTCTTTGTACATGTTATTTTTTATTATATTACATGCTCCTAACAGACCCAAACCAGGGCTCAACCCTTATAGTCAGTTAGTATTTTTGAAAATCCATTACCCCTTTCTGAACAAGCGGCTAAAACTAAATCAATCAACAAATTTTACTGAGTACCTACTATATGCCCTGGTACTGTTAGATTTAAATTAATATCCAATGAATTATATTTTATAAGATTTATTAGTAATCACTTGAAGTAGAAGAAATAAAAGAACAAAGGTATAAAAACCTAAGCAAAAACCACGTAAATACAATTCTCCTGCCTGGCTCTAAACCAACCTCCATAAATCACATTCCCAGGAAAAGAGAGAGAGCAGGGCAGGGTTACCTCAAAGTATATCTTCCCTACCTTAGTAGGTATGCAGTATATGCAAATGGGATGCTGGGAAAAAGAGTCCTCAGGAGAAAATTCTAATGATACAGTACTATGTTTGGAGATGCTAAAGATAGGTAATTGATGACTAAATAGTGTTGGTAATTGATCACTAAATTGATCAATAGGTAATTGATCACTAAAGAGTGATGATAGATAGAGAGGTAAATGAAAGACAGACAGACAGAGAAGGAGAGATCAATTGACTGTGAACTCCTGAGGAGGGAAGATGGGAAAGAAGGAAGGAAGGAAAGAAGGAACAAAGGAACAAAGGAAAAAGGGAGGGAAGGAAGGAAATTAGTTTGGTAGGAGCCTGTAGCATGGATTGGAGTAGGTTAAGAATGCAGCTAGATAAGTGCAATCATTCATAAATGAAAAGATGAGGGTTTAGGGTGATAGCCATGGGGAATGAAGACAAAAGGGAAAATCTGAGAAACATTTTAAAGAAAGAAACAACATAATTTGTTTGTGTGTATATATACATATATATATATATGATAGAAATGATATGATAGATAGATATGAGAAAAAAAGTTAATGAATTTATTTTTTTGGAAAAAGCTTGCTGGCTGCATGGATCAGAGTTCCATGCATATAGGGTCATGGTCATGGATTTGATTCCCTTTCCTCCTCCTCCTCCACATGTTTTGTTTCCTTCCTTGGCCACAGACTAAACTATTAACCCCAGCCAGCTGCCCTGGGTTATAGTGGGACACTGGGCAAGAGAGTGATGATGGGTCAGCACAAATCTATTGCAGCTGCAAAATAGCTCACATGCATGCCATATTGACTGTGGGTCAGAAGAGGTGGCATGGGATAATGGAAAATCCATTAAATTAGGAATCAAATACATTTGAGTGCTTGCTTGACTATTTTCTAGCTGTGCAACATTGGGGGGGGGAAATCAGTCAATTTCTCTAACCCTATTTCTTGATCTGTAAAATGGGGATAAATTTTTTAAAATAATGAATTAATCATTTAGAAAAATTTTCCAAGGTTACATAATTCATGTTCTTTCCATCCCCACTTCCCTCCCCTGTCCCTGAGCTAATAAACAATTCCACTGGGCTATACATGTATCATTGTTCAAAATCTATTTCCATATTATTAATATATGCAATAGAGTGATCATTTAAAGTCAGAATCTCCAATTGTATCCCCATCAAACCATGGGATTGATCATATGTTTTTCTTCTGCATTTCTGCTCCCACAATTCTTTCTCTAGATGTGGATAATGTTCTTTCCCATAAGTCCCTCTGGATTGTCTTGGATCATAAAATGGGGATAATTATGGCACCTACTTCATAGGCTTATTATGGGGTCAAATAAGACAGAGTCTGTAAAAGTGCTTTTTTGAAGTCATAAAGCATTATGCAAACTTAAACTATTATTATAGCTTAGGAAGGTTTAACTAAGGAACTTAAGGTTTAGAATGACAAGTGGATAGCCAGAGGGCTCCACCATTTTAGATAGACACCCTTTTGCAGACTTTTAAGAGAACATTGACAAGAGTCATATAGGTTAGATTGTAGTTTGGACTACTAGAAGGAAAAATCCAAACTGGTAAGATCATAGGTCTATTTGAGTATATAGACAGGTTCAGCCTTAGAATTTAGCAATATATGGGCATAACAAAATCAGAGAGTTGGGACTTCCAGGGATCTTTTGGACCAACATATACAAAAAAAAAAAAGAAAAAAAGACTGCTTTTTATAGCATACCTGACAAATGGTCATCCATTCTTTGTTTGAAGATCTTCAGGTTGGGGTGGAACCCATTACTTCCTGAAGTAGTGCACTCCACTTTTGAACAGCTCTATCATTTACAAAATCTTCCCATACCAGTAACCTAAACCTACCTCTCTTTAACTTCCACCCATTGCTCCTAATTTTTCCTTCTGGAACCCAGGAAAATAAATCTAATCTCTCTTTTCTATAATAACCCTTCAACTACTTTAAGATATAATTATGGTGTCCCCTCCACATCAGTTTTAACTTCTTCTATCTAACCAATGCCATTCAGTTGAGCTTGGTTTGTTATATTCTTCAGCCCTCAAACCAGCCTTCTCATATTCCTCTGGGCATGCTCCAGCTTGTCAATTCTTTTTTTTTTAATTTTTTTTTTAAACCCTTACCCTCCATCTTGGAATCAATACTGGGTTTTGATTCTAAGACAGAAGAGCAGCAAAGGCTAGGCAATAAGGGTTAGACAGCTAGGAAGTATCTGAGGTCAGATTTGAACCTAGGACCTCCTGGCTCTAAGCCTAGTTCTCTATCCACTGAGCCACTTAGCTGCCCCTATCAATTCTCTTTCTAAAATATATAATCCGAAACTAAACAAATTTTCAGATGTGGTCTGATCGAGACAAGATATAACTGGATTGTCACCTCTTGCATTTTGAGTACTAGGCCTTTCAATGCAGCCCAAAAGCCCATTGGCTTTCTTGGCCACCATATTGTTCTGTTAACTTATATACTTATATTTACATTTCTGTTAACTTCTATATACTTCTGTAGGGCAGAGGAGTTAGTGTCATTGAAAGCGCAACAATATGAGAAGTGCCTCCAGGAGCTTCTGGGATGAAAGATGAGGGCAGAAAATAGTTATTTTTCTAGCTTGGGATTCGGGCCTGCCACACCTGTGCCTTTACTGCTACTCCAGCTGATCCAGAAATTTAGGAGCCAGATCTATTTTAAGCTTCTGCCAGACCTATCACATGGTGAAATCTCTGGTTAAAAACAGCTATTTACCAGGAAAGAAAAGTCCAGCAAAACAAAAGGTTATTATATTATCCCAGTAACTCTTTAAACCAAAGCAAACAACAGAGCCAACAATGTTGATTTTGTGGTGTTCTTGCTTTGGGTCACCTACCTTCCAAAGTTCCCAGTCAATTTCCTACTAGGGATTAGGGTAGCAATAGACAACTGGGAATTCCAAAAATCAGGGTGAGTCAGGGACCCCTAAAAGTGCTGGGAAGCAGATTTCTCAATAAATGCTAAGAACTTGATAAGATTTGCAGTCAGACCCTCTCAAGAAAGCCAGAGAAGTTGATTTTACTTGAAATCCATAATGGATATTCTCAAGAATCATAAATAGAAAAAAAAACATTTTCTTGATCCAACCACCTTATGAAGAAATCCTGTATTAAGAGGAAGAAAGATATAATATGTAAAACATGATTCATAGCAATGTTCCTCAAAATAGGGGCAAGACTCCTAGGACTAGTTGCAAGGAAGTTGTGGTGAACAAAGCTTGTTAAGTTTCAAATAGTTTGGTGGTGATCATGATTATCACTATCCATTAGCCATATGTTCAGGATAAAGCTAGTTTCTCTGATTCTTGGACCTTCTTCATGTATTCCTTCCTTCCCAGCTTCCAAGATATATTTTTATACAAGAAAAGGGTTAGGGACAGGACCTGTTATCTTATTGGTATAGGGAACTGCTAGGTGAGGAAACTCCCTTTACCTATTCAGGTCAGCACCTTGTCTGCAATTTATAATTGTAGAGAACTACCTAAGACACTGAGAGGTTGTGATATCCCTGTAGTTGCAAAACCATTATGTCACGGAGATGGAATGTGAACACAGATATTCTTGGATTCCAGGCTGTCTCTCCAGCCACTATGTCATGACGACAGCTCTACCATGTTTTTTATCAAACCATGTAAATTCAACAAGATTATTTATTATGTGTCTTCCACTGTACTAAGTGACATGGGAAAATGGGGAGGAATATAACATAGTCACTGCCTTCCAGGAGCTCTTTCTTATTCTGTACCATTAATGGACTATACAAATGATATAGGAAAAAAACACAAAACAATATGGAATCAAACCTAAATTATATAGCTCAAATTGACAAAAAATAATCCATCAAGAATTGAAAGAGATATTTGTGGCCTGGAATTGAAACCGAAGAAAATATCACTGATTACAGAACTTACCTGTCATTCAAATCCCTTTATATTCTGAGCCCTAATAAAATTCTATCTTCTGTCATATCCTTAAAGGAACCCATCATTCCAACCAAATTGTTTTGCTCATAATTCCCCATGTATGTTTTCAGAAGTCTTTACTCCCACAATTTCTTCTACCTTGAATGTCCCCCCTAAATCTAAAGATATCCTTTAAGATTCGGGTCAAGTTTCTCCTCCCTAGTGAAGCCTTCCCAGATGGCTTCCAATCCATATTCATTCTGCCCCTTCTGGGCTCATAGAACATTACACTGTTTGCTTGGCAATTAATCACATGCTGCCTTCTGATAGCTTTTGTAATGTTTTGGTTTTCTTTATAATCTTGCTTTGTTTTTAATTTTTTATTTGCTTATGTCCTATCTTCCCAAATGGATTGAAAGCTCTTTTCTAAAAATCCTGTCATATACTCCATTGTACATCTACTCAACAAAATGCCTTGCACATGGCAAATCCTTAAATATCGGACAAATAAATGACTTTCTTTTGCCTTCTTTGGGAGCTCCTTTGATGAATACATCCCATTCTTTTAAAACTCTTGGACTATTTTCTTCATGTTGTGTCATATTCCTTGAATGTTTTCCTTGCCTAGAACCTTGCCAATTCTTCCCTCAGAAAAGACTCTGCCCAGAAGCACTCCATTCAGAATGAAACCTCTACCATCCTGTTGGGCTGCCAATAGCAGTAATCGTGGGAGGACTTACCAAAGCCACAAGAAAGACAACCTCCAAGCAGGTCTCTCCTATATGTACTAACTGATCCAGAGTTGCAACCTTGTCAACATGTTTGATTTAGCCTCATATGAAATGGCTCAGGTAGCTACAGAAGGTATTTCCTCTTTCCTTCTGAATCTACTCCAGTGACTAACAGAGCTCAGTGCCAGTTTTTACAGTGTCTAGTCACTAGAGGACGGCTTTTGCCTAACAGCTGTATTGTATTATCATAGGGCTAGGCATGTGGGATGGACCTGTGATTTCGCTAATACAGAGAACTCCCAGAGGAGGGAACTCCCTTTACCAATGTAGGTCATCACTGCCTCTGCAACTTGTCACCTTAGAAAGTTGTCAAGAGCTGAGCTAACAAACATACCTAGAGTATAGCCTATAACACTGTAATTAGGAAATATTTGTCAAAATAAATAAAAATACAATAAAACGTACATAATACATTATAAAGCTTAGTCAATATTTTACCGGCAGGGATCAGTATGGATAAACTGGTGGTCTTCCATATTCTATTTGGGCAGGTAGGTGGTCTACAGCAGATAGAACACTGAGTCTAGAGTGAGGAAGACTCATGTTCCTGAATTCAAATCTGGCCTCGGATACTAGCTGTGTAACCCTGGGTAAGTCACTTACCTTGGATTGCTTTAGTTTCTTCATCTGGAAAATGAGCTGGAGAAAGAAATGGCAAACCACTCCAGTATCTTTTCCAAGGAAATCCCAAATGGGGTCATAGAATTGAACACAACTGAAACAACTAAAGAACAACAATATTTCTATTTCAGTTTAAAACCACTAGGCCAGATCAGTGAGAAGATGAATGATTTCCCCAGGATTGTACAATCAGCATATATTAGAAGGAACATCTTGACTCCAAAACTAGTTCTCTATCTGCTATACCTGTGTTGGCAAATCTATGGTGCATGTGCTGAAGGGGACTGCTCCCTTCCCCATCTCCATGAGAGCCTGAGGACATTTCTCACATCACCCTCCCCTCTATCCAGCAGCCCAAAGGGACTTCTTCCTCCCTCCCCTGTTTGGAGCAAGGCAGGGGGCTCACATGTGGTGTGAGGGTTAAAGTTCGAGCACGTAGTCTCTAAAAGGTTCACCATCATTGTGCTAAACTATGCAACCCCAAGTTGATAAGTAGAAAATGAAAAAAAAAACTTTTCTTTTTAATGATTCTGAAATAATAAAGCACAACATGCAGCTCTTGGAATTCAAAGTAGTAACAATTTGGCTATTTCTTCTTGATATAGACATAAAGTATTCCCTTATTTTGTTTTACAAAAAATGATGACATCTCATCAAGGTCCTAGGCATTTAAATTCAAAGATGAAGACCCAGTGATCTTCTAAGGGATAGTCAAATGGACTGTGTTAATTGGCTAATCCAATGGAATAAATGTTGGGTATAGAAATGGGGGATTTATGAAAATAAGTGTTTTAATAACATTCAAGAGGCAACATGACATCACTGGATAGAAAGCTGGCCTCAGAGCCAGGAAGACCTAGATTCAAGTTTCACTTCCATATATATGAATTGTGTGACCCTGGATAAGTCATTCAATCATTCAATTTCTCATTGCTTTTGGCAACTCTAAGATTTTAAGTTGAAAAGAAAGAGTTAAATTCCATTGGTAAAGAAAGTCCTTTCACCTATGAGTTCCCTACATCAATAAGATTACAAGATTAGTCCCTGACTCCTATTTCTAATCATTATGATGCCTTTATTATAACATTATAACCTTTTTATTATGCATGACTGTTCAAAATACTTTCATACTATGTTCTTTCTCATTAGATGTTCACAAAAACCATGTTTGACAGATAAGACAGTTATTAGCATTCCCATTTAAGTCATAAGGAAACAGGCCCAGAAAGATTAACCAACTTGCCTGAGGTACCCAAGTCATCAGTGAGAGAGCAAAAACTCGAAATCAAGTCCATTTAGGCTCTTAGTCCAAGGGGGTTACTCTATCTTTTGACTGCCCTTAGCCTTTAGCCATGTACTCCTTCAACTCAAGATCTGAAGGATGGATCTAAAATTTAAGGACATTTGGGAGAAATTATGCTACTCCTAACCTTATGGTACATGTACCAGATACAGTACAAGGAAGCACCCCCAAAAGAAAAGAACGATGAGAGTAGAGGAGTGTAGGCAGAGGTCCTGGCTTCACCTCTAAATTCTGTTGATAACTGCATGTATGAAACCTCAGAACAGGTTGTTTAACCTCTCTTTTCATTCTTTTTTTTTCTTGTCACTGTCATCCTTCTTTTTAGTCATGCCCCATGGGTAGCTGGACCTCAGGACTACTAAATGTGTTTATCTGGGAGGACCTGAGGTAAAATAGAATTCAATGAACTACTGCCCTACCACCAAATCTGGAGCTACCTGTTTTTTTTTTACTGTCTTCAACCTAGGCATCTTAGGCAGATTTGGCCCTTGGGAAGCACTTTGATAACTTCTGGGTTATATCATAGAATCACAGAATGTGAGAGGTAGAAGGTCATTGTAAGGATGAGAGAATGGAAATCCTGAAGAGGTTATCCTTGCTTAAGTCACACAGATAGTAAGCAGAACACCTTAGGTGGGAAGTCAGAAGGCTGATTCCGGTGTTTGCCAGTGCTCTTGCATTTAGAAGGCACAACCTTACTTAGTACATGAACCAATGGATCAGTTATCAGAAAATCGGGATCATAGAATTTCCTACCCCAGAAATAGTGTCAGAAATCATTTAGTCTAGCATCCCTCAACTGCATCCTTGACAACTGGTCATTTATTCAGCCTTCACTTAAAGGGCTCTAGGGGAAGGTGCAACTTATCCCTAGAGAGATAGGACAGTTCTAACTGTGAAGTTTTCCCTTCAAAGCCAAGTGGGGCAGTAAGGGTCAAGAAGCCCTGAATTCAAATCCAGCCTGAGATACTTACTATGTTACTCTGGGGAAATTATTTAACTTCTGTTTGCCTCAGTTTCTTTGACTATAAAATGAAAATAATAACAGTACCAACCTCCCAGGATGGTTGTGAGGATCAAATAAAATATTTATAAAGTGCATAGAGCCATAGTTAGTGATCTATAACCACATATTCCCTTCCCCCTTCTATTCCTTTCTTTTATATCAAACCTAAATATTACACCTGAAGTGACACATAACTGGTTGGGCATCTGTCTTCCCCTCAAGCAATTTGAGTACACCATTTATTACCCAGTGGAACCTTATGTGGCTATTGAATTGAATAGTTAATAATAGTAACTGTTGTACCTGGTAAAGATGATTATAATCAGTGGTGAGTTAGTAAATATTTAACAAATGGACTTTCCAGAGAGAGATACATAATGTATTTTAAGTTGAATCTGCATTTTTTTCTTCATCACTTTCTTAAGACAATCAACAAATAACAAATCAAGCTCTGATTGGTAGCATTTTGCAATAAAAAGGTTTAAAGACTTGCAATGAAAATTTAACAATTGGCTCCATGAGCTGTTCCAGATGACTAGAACAGACCAGACCCCTGATTCAAACTCTCTTTATTCATATGTAGGATCTCAAGCTTCACAGTGATCTTTGAAAGGTAAAGAGTAGGGAAGGTAACCTTATAGATTGATAACTGTACTTTGTTACTGACTCTCCATGATAGAAGGATCTATACTGTCTCCAGATTTGGTCTCCGGTTGAAGTCAGAAAGAGAAATAAGCTGATTTTTGTGTGTGTGTGAGTTTTTTGGGGAGAGGTGGAAAGTGGAGAAGGGTAGTCAAGAATTAGGATAACAATCCCAGGAAAAGAGGAAACTCACTAGACCAGCTTTCTTATCTTTTTGTGGAGTCATTTGGTTGAGAATCCTGTACTTTGCCTTTTTAAAGCCTCTAAATACCTACCTATTAAACTCATTATCCCCAGCTGTCAGACAGCTTAGACTAATGGCCTAGAAGGCATAAGTTCTCTCTCTATGGTACAGGGGTATTAGAAGGGGGTAATTCCCATGATAATTGACCACAATTCCTTGTTTCCTTCTCATGCCAACACTTCTCAACTATGGAGTGGGCTACCCTTCAGAGAAAGGAGATGATTTATTCCCTTGATCCCTACTCTCACTGTTGAGGCTCTTAAGACATGGTCAGGAGTCTCCAGCAGCCATAGAGTCTTTACAGATGAGTGCCACTTGTGGTCTCAGCCTCAGATATTACCCACCTCTGTCAGATCTATACCATCTGCAACATTGCCCCTATGGCGAAGCTAAGGAAAGCTTCTAAAGATCAAAGTGAGCCCTCACTTTTCCTTAACTTCGCCATAGGGGCAATGTTGCAGATGGTATAGATATCTCTCCCAAGAGATAGAAGACAGTGAAGATGGGGAGATATCAGAAGATAAAGAGGACAGTAGGCTAGCTTTTCCTTAAATGGTGTTGAGGCCATCCTTAAGAGTTGACTAGTTCAGGGGACTAGACATGTCACTTTTTTTTTTTTTATCATCTGGGTACAAAGCATCCATAAGAAGCCTGGAGAGGCACTCTAATGGTAGGTTGGTGGATCATGGAAGGTAACTTAGGCAAACGAACATGAAGTAGCCTCAATACCCTGCTAAACATCTTTTTCCTATGATGGCTTTTGTTACCTATTGAATGACTACCAGAGATTGACCTGATGAAGGCCAAACCCAAAACACCTGCTCAAAAAAGAAGTCATGACCCCTAGCAAGAACACCAAAGCTTCCTCTGCCAATAAAATGGTTACCCTAGCCCAAACAGTCATCATGCCAGGCAAGAAGGAGCCTCAGCTAAACAGCAATTGCCCCCCACCCCCAGCCAAGGGGGGAAAAAGAGGAGGGAAAGGAAAGGAAAGGGAAAGGGAAAGGGAAGGGAAGGGAAAGGGAAAGGGAAGGGAAAGAGAAAGGGAAAGGGAAGGGAAAGGAAGGGAAGGGAAGGAAAGGAAAGGAAAGGAAAGGAAAGGAAAGGAAAGGACTACCAAGAAAAAAGTCAACAAATCTGAACAGGAGGATGATAAAGAATCAGAAGAATAAAAATTTGGGGTCTCCCAAAGTGAAATAATGGAAGCAACTTTAGCCAAATAAGATTCTGAGAATGAGAAAGAGGAGGGCAAGGAGGAAGGAGAGAGTGAGAATGATAAAGAGTAAGCCATGGAGACCTCACCAGATAAAGGCTATCCTTGTGAAAGGTAAAGAATCAAAAGATGAGGAAGATAAGAAAGAAGAAGAATATGTGTTTAAGAACTTGGAAAGAGAAAAAAAGAAAATTGTCAAATAGTTCCTGAATCTAAAAGACAGAAATTTGAAATTGAACCACATATAGTTTTACATCTCTTTGCCAGGGATCTTCAATAAAAATTCTTCCGAATTGAAAAAAATAATATCAGTTACTTCTTTGGGGAAGGGGGTGCTGATCCAAATAAGAGCTACCAGGGAATGTGGCTATTTGAAATTTGAATCCAGTGAAATCTTAGAAAAATCTCTGGGACACATTGGTTCAACAATTATTGACTAAAATTAAACTAGAAAAAAGCAAATGAATACAAGGAAAATGTGAAAGATCAAGATATAAGAATGTTCTTTTCCCAAGAACTTGTCTTATAAAATTACTCAGAAGGAACTAAAGGCAGTGTGTGAAGATATTATTAAAGTTAGATCAGTCACTCAGAGGATGAGATAACCAAAAGAATTGCCTACATTGAATTTAAGACAAAAGAAGACTTGAACAAGGTCTTAGAAAAGAAACAAGGAACAAAGAGTGATGGTTGGGTCAATATTCTGGACTACAAGAGAAAAAAGTCAAGGTCAAGAAAAATTCAAGAGGCTCAAAGACATTCATGTTGAATGACTTCACCTATATTGTTATTGAAGAAAGTATATAGAAAGTCTTTGAGACTGGGACATCTATGGACATGCTCCAAAATAATTATTGCAGACCCTAAAAGGTATGCTTTCTCTGAATTTTCTTTTGCTAAGGACCCAAAAGAGGCTTTGAATTCTTCTAACAAAATGGATATTGAGGTAGAGCAATCAACTTGGAGCCTGAAGGACAGAAAAACAACTAATACATGGAGCTAGTCACACATAAGTTTGTCAAAGAAAAAATCATTGAAAGATTTGGTTTATGGCTCTGTTGGTGTGAAGATAGTCACAAATGGGAAAATAGGGTTATTTTAAGAATTTGGTTTTGTGGACTTCAACACAGCATGAGATGCAAAAGCCAAGGAGGTTATGGACCATGGGGAGATCGATGGAAACAAAGTCACTCTGGCCAGAGCCAAGCCTTAATTGGATGGAGGCTTCAGGGGTACATATCTGTGATGAAGGAGTCAGTGGCAGAGAAGACTGTGGGGTCATCAGGACTCTGGAAGCAGGGACCAAAGAATCTCAGTGGTTTTTTTAGGAGGGAGAAGAGAAGACCACAAGCCACAGGGAAAGAAAATATGTTTGAATGGCTTCTCCACCCTACTTTCTTTCCCCCTGCTATTTGAAAGGACAGAAGGCTTTATCCTGCCATCTAATCATTGACAGAGCTTTCTGAGGACATTCCAAGACAATATACAGTCCAGAGGTCTTCTTGGGAAAAGCCTAGATAACATTTCAAGGGAGAAAACTTATCAGTTTTGATTAAACGAGTGTTCCATACAAACTTTTTTGAAGAGATAGATTGGGGAATTAATTTTTTGGTCTACGAGCTATCTTGAGTTTATGTTATATGTACCCCAATAAAAAAGTATTTTTTTCTTACCAAAAAAAAAGCCCCTACCCAGAACATTGTGAGGTAGGGAGGATGTGAGTGTAACAAATGACAAATTGACCAGATTTTTCACCTTCAGGATATATTTTCAGCATGGAAGAGTGCCCTACTACTTGGTTAGGACGTCCACATTAGAGCTATTGACCTGAAGACAAAAGGCTTCGAATGCCAAACCAGAATTGAGCTATTCGTTTTTGTCATTTCCTTCCTCACTCCTTCTGTCCTTACGCCGGGGCTGCTGACATCAATGTACAAAAGGGATTCTAAGACTACAGCTATTAGAATTGTCTTCTGTTGGACCCAGACTCAGAAAGCAGGGCTAGAAAAGAAAGTCTGGATGGCTTTTCCTCCTTCCCCATCACTTTCTTTGGAAAGTTTGACTCATTAAGAGTAGGGAGAGCATGGCGTCTGGAGTGGAAGGGAAACTTGGCAAAAAAGCCAAGAAGGGGATTTCTAATAAGAATTGAAATTTCATTGGGAACTGGAAGGTTGCCAAGGGAGAAAACTGGAAAGAAACAAAAGGAGAGGGGAGGAGGTGAGGAGAACCAGTCAGTCCTGGAGCTGCACAGTTTCCTTGTTCCGTCTAACATGCACCAATTCCCTTTATTAGCTCACGTGGTCATATTTTTGTCTTTCTCTTTTCCTTTCCTCCCTCCTGCCGCCTGTCTTGTTCCCCTTCCATATCCCCACCCCACCAGCTTAATTCCATCACCATGAACAAACTAAGCTTGTTTCTCACAGAGGCTTGCAGCTGCTGTTGCCTGGGAGATGTTCCCTCCTCTGTTGTTAGACATGGCGGTTAATCTGTGAGGTCATGGAGGGGGATGGAGAAGATGGGAGGGTGGGGCAGGGCAGAACAGGCAGACTGCAGCCCCTGGCTCTGAGAGTGCCCCCCTCCTTCCCCTGTGACATCATCAAGGCTGCCTGGACACTTGAGCTATCTTCAGCCGCTGACTTCAGACTGGACAGCATTTTTATGGAAGGGATTCATGCATGGGTCTGGGCAGGTGCAGGGACCAAAGGGTTCTGGGACATGTGGCAAATTCACAATGAAATTTTTTTTTTGTCTCATTACAATTTCCTGGCAGAATTCTCTGCATCACCAGATATTATCTTCTTATTTTCCTTCTTCCCTCAGTGCTCTCCCTCATCCTTTCTTATTGAATTAAAACCTTCTGTCAGATACAACATAAATAAGATGTTCTTCTGTTCTTTCTTTACCCTTCCTCCTCTGGGTCCTGTTTCAAGGACAAGATGTTACAGTAAGAAATAGATTTCAGATAGAAAGAATTGAAGACAAACTTTTACCATAGGAGACATGTTGATATAGACAGTCTCTATATCATTCTCTATATCTCTATATCAACCTGTATCAGAGAATTCATAGAGTGTGTGATATATGTTTTGGTGTTTATTTCTATCTAAGGGAAGTATCTAAGTTCCTAGAGAGGTACAGAGTAACCAGACACCTGGGGAAAATTAAAAGTCACCAATTTAAAAAAAAATCTCCTTAGTCCTTGGGGAAACTTAGAGCCAAGTCTTTCCTGGTTCAACTTGGTAACTAGCATAAAGTCCAGTGTCCCAGTGAAGACTAGCTTTGTCCTTAGGTCTTCCTGCTCACTGAAACCCTTCTAATTAAAGGAGTAAATACTGTTTTTTAATTCTTTAATTGCTCCAAAAGCAAAGGTATCAATCAGTACGGTACATTCTTTTGCATACTATTTAATATTAAAAGCCCCCTTTCACCTGTTGTGAGGAAGATTATTACTTAGTTATTAGCTTAGTATTAGTATTAGACCTAGCAGGAAGGGCTGGAGAATTCCAAGATGGAATGGGGAAGCAGGAAGTGGCTCTTGCTCTCTGAGAGAGACTCCATTCTGGTTGGGACAAGTTGCAACTGACTTTAGGAGATACCAGATTGCCAGAGATCCTGTGGAAAGATCGTCTCCTACTTGTGGGAGATTTTAGTAGAAATTGCTAATCCCAACCTGAGTTGCAGGTCAGCTTGGGCTGGTTCAGCTCCCAGAATCTGTCCACCTGGAAGAGTACAGCAGGTGGTCCTGGAGGAGCAGAAACACCCTGGAGTGGAGCTGGACACTATTGTGAGGATATCCACTTCAATCCTGCTTTTCCTTGGGCCCTGTCTTGATTAGATCTCAGTTAGTGTAGATAACTCCCTTCCCTGACCCTGGGGTTTGCCCCTAGTCTGAAGAGTGTAGTAACCCCCATTCCCATCCTTATTCTTAGTTGTCCCTGATTAAAAGTGTTATAAAACTCTTTACTTGCTGGTTTCCATAGGCCTAAACTAGATACTGCGGAGTGGCAGTTGGGCCCAACTGCTACTTCAGAAGCAGTCACCTCCTTGGCAGTAAAACCTGGTCTCCCAACCTTGTTTGATCCTGTCTATCTGTCATTCCTATCTCCCTCACCCCATAGTGAACCCACAGATAAATTAGTTAACTTCCCTGGTAATCCTCCATTACACACCCAATGCTTCCCTCTCCCCAGCCTCATAATGATGATGATGGTAATGGTACCTGTATGTATTAGGTGCTTTAAGGTTTGCAAAGTACTTTATATGTACTATTTCACTTGATCCTCATTTTCCTCCCCCAAATAAGAGTTTTATTCCTTCTTCTCAGTGCCTGGATTGCCTCAGATTGGGCATCCTGGAAAAATATTAATTGGACTTTGTCTATACATGGCAACCCATGATTGAAGGGATAGCATATGGAAGAAGGTTGGGTTTATTCTGTTTGCATATGTGTAAGTGTAAGTGTATATATATGTATATATATATATATGATATATATGTGTGCTTATATGTCTGTAGAAGTGAGAGAGAGAGAGAAAGAGAGAGAGAGAGAAAATTTGTTAGCTAGATAGTTTTGAGAACTCTGGGCATTTTAAACTTTAGCAAGAGAGTTTCTTAGCTAGACAGCTTTTATGTGTTCATAATTCTGTAGATACTTTACCCTTTTTTATAAAAGCCTAGATATTAGTTGAATTCCAAGATTCCCAAGAAAGCTCTTGGTTGGGACATAAGACAAAGAAAAATTATGGAGTACTTTCTAGGATTTAATTATTTCTCTATAATTCTGGGTCAGTTCTGTTACCTTACGGAATTGTTGTGAGCGTCACTTAAGATGACATGTAGAAAAGTTCCTGGAAAAGTAGAAGAGACTATCTAAATACAAGATATTTTTAGTATTTTCTGAGAAAGAGAATGACCGTTAATAATAATAATAATTAGTATTTGTATAGCAATTACTATGTACTAGGCACTTTGTTAAGCACTTTACAATTATTTTATTTGATTCTCATGAGAACCCTGGCAAGTAGGAGCATTTCTATTAACATTTTATAGACAAAGAAAAACTGAGGCAGATACTGATTTGCCCAAAGTAAAAGAGCTAGTAAATATCTAGAACTGAAGTCTTCCTGCCGCTGGGCTCATTGCTCTATCTACTACATCCCATTATTAGGTAAACTCAAAATCCATTTCCTATTGAAGTATTATTTTTATATTCAAAGGAGAGTTATCTTATGTAAGTCACCTCACCTTTGGATTTCAGGTCTGCCAACTGAGATGCCTAAGGTAGATCCAATAGTCTTGGGCTTACAGTAAGGGAGACCTTTGTTCAATTTTTACCTCAGACATTTACTAGCTTTGTAATACTAGGCCAATCATTATTACTTGCTCTGCTCCTCAGTTTCCTCATCTGTAAAATAAAGGGAACAGCCTCCAAGACTCCTTTCAGACCTAAATCTAAGGTCCTATGATCTAACAAACTGCAAACCAGAGATTACAATTCCTGCCCTCTCCTTACAGGCCCATTGGAAAGCCTCGTGGGAAAATCTGGTCCAGGTCAAAGCATTCAAATCTCACAGAGAGGTATATACAACATTCGAGTTTATCGTCATGTCCCATCCACTTCTCTGGGGTTTTGTCAGGAGCAGCTTTCCCCAGGCTACAGAGCCCAGCTTGCTTCAGCCTGTAAACTGCTTAAGGAGGAAATACAAGCAGGATGGGATCTCTGCAGGGGATGAGGGAGGCAGCTCAGGCCCAAGAGAACAGGGCAAGGGTCAAAACTTTCCTAGCTACAGTACTGACAACACCCATCTTCCTCTAGGGGCTGACAGGGAAGATTAGGGCTGAGCTCTGAAAGCAAGAGCTTGCTGAGAGGACCAGGGTGTGACTCCTTTTGAACAATGTAAAGAGATTCACCCTACAGAGTATTTCTTCCCCTTTTGCCCACTATCCTCATTTTGATAATAAATAAGAAGCTCATAGGAAGAAAGAGGGGCAGCTGGGTTATACAGTTGATAAACTAGAATCAGAATCCTAGAATCAGAAAGACCAGAGTTCAAATCCAGCCACAGATATCCACTAGCTGTGACCTTGGACAAATCATTTGACCTTGTTTGTCTCTGGATAAGTTAGTTTGTAAAAAGGTTACTTAACCTAAATCTATACTCCTCCTGTTGTTATTACCTACCTCTACTATTTTTAAAGTGCCTCTGTATCTCCTTTCTCTTATCCATCCTCCACAGAGCTGCCAAAGTGATATTCCTGAATCAGGAATTTGGCCCTGTCAGTCACTTACCCAAAAAGCTCCAGTGGCAAAGACACTGGGATAGTTAGCCATTTTTTCCTCCAGTGTCTTTGCTAAGAAAACCTTTAACAGGGTCACAAACATGACTGAAAAAAAGACTGGACAGCAACAAGGAAGAAAGAAAGGGTAAGTCGGTTTGTAAAAGGTTGCTTTACCTAAACCTATATTCTTCCTGTTATTGTTACCTGCCTCTACTATTTTTAAAGAGCCTCGGTATCTCCTTTCTCTTATCCATTCTCCACGGAGCTGCCAAAATGATATTCCTGAATCACGGGTTTGGCCATGTCAGTCACTTGCCCCAAAGCTCTAGTGGCTCCCTCACACCTCTGGAATCAAATCTAAACTCTCCTCTGTTTGGCATTTAAAGTCCTTCAAACCTGGCTCCAACCAACCTATTGAGGGATGATTAGGCAGTACCCACTTATTCACTCCCCAGACTAGCTAAAGTGGCTAGCTTGCTCCTCACACCTGACATTCTTTCTCTT
The DNA here is from genome assembly GCF_016433145.1 of Gracilinanus agilis. Lineage (NCBI taxonomy): Eukaryota > Metazoa > Chordata > Mammalia > Didelphimorphia > Didelphidae > Gracilinanus > Gracilinanus agilis. Next base: position 78,111,721 of record NC_058133.1, read on the forward strand.
GCCTCTGCTTTTGAATACTTTTCCTCATGCCTAGAATGTAGTCCCTTCTTTTACTTTTGCCTCTTGGAATCCCATAAATCCCTCGAAATCCCTCTGATTCCCTTAGAATCTCTAACTCTTCGAAGCTTAATTCAGATGCCTCCTTCTACACAAGAACTTCCCCCAATAGTCCCAGCAGTCAGGACCTCCTCTAGAAATTACCTTGTTTCTTTTGTATATATTTGTAGCACCTCGACTCAGTGGCATTCTGGGTAGCTCCCTAAAGGGCAGCCCTGGGATTCTTAATGTTGCTTAAGCAGAAAGAAATGTAATCCCTGATTATCTGAGAGAGGAGCTATGGCGTGGTTACATATTTATACGTATACATTCATTCCTTTATAGGATGCACGTAGGTCCTAGGGTCTACCACCATGCTTGCCACGTAGAGAAACTCTTAATAAGTGCTCAATTAATTGATGAATAGACTTTTAACTCATGCCCTGCCTCTCTTGTCTCCATCCTTCCTTCATATTACTGACAGAATAATCTTTCCTAAGTCTAAGCAACAATAATAACAATAAAAATAATAGTTATCATTTCTATAGTACTATGTATCAGACACTATACTAAGTATTTTACTGTCTCATTCGAGCCTCACAACAACACTGGAAGGTAGGTGTTATTATTATCCCCATGGGCAAACAGATTAAGTGACTTACCTAGAGTCACACAGCTAGGAAGTGTCTGAGGACAGATTTGAACTCAGGTCTTTTTTTTTTTTTTTAATTTTTAGAAGATTTTGCCATGGTTACATGATTCATGTTCTTCCTCTTCCCTCCACCCCCACCCCCAGCCCCCATAATCAATGTGCATTTCCACTGGTTTTTATATGTGTCATCAATCATGACCTATTTCCATATTGTTGATGAACTCAGGTCTTCTTGACTCCAGTGCTGATGCTCTATTCTTTCCACCACTGTCTGGTCATGATGATCTTTTGCTCAAAAACCTTCAATGATTAGGGCAGCTAAGTGGCTTATTAGACAGAGTGAGAAGGACCTAGGTTCAAATATGGCCTTAGACACTTCCTACCCGTGTGACCCTGGGCAAGTCACTTAATCTCAGTTGCCTAGATCGTACTATTCTTCTGCCTTGGAACTGATACTCTGCATCAATTTTAAGACAGAAGACATGGGATTAAAAAACAAAAAACTTTCAGTGATTTCCTAGCTTTCCCCAATCTTAGCATCAACCTACCTTTCAAACTTTCCTTTTTATTACTCCCTTCAGTGCTCTCCTCTGCTCCAGACAAATTGCAATGTTGTCTACAGCTAAACATGCACTGGGTTTCTGAACTACATATTTTTACCCACGTTTGGTCTTATGCCTAGAATGCAACACCTTTTCATCATCTATTGAGCTCTTACTATGAATCCCAATTCACCTTCAAAAGGACAAATCAAATAACACCTCCTTCAGGAAGCCATTCTAGAATTCCCACCTCCCTCTTCCAAATAGTAATGAAGATAAATATGGTACAAAAGAAAGAGGTAGGGGCTTAAGTCAGATGACTTAAGATGGAGTCCCAATTTTGCTGCCAACTCTCTGTGGGGCAAGTCATTCCATATGTGAGTCCCATTTTCTCTATATCTAAAATGAGGAGGTTTGGACTGGATGGTCCTTAAAATTCCTTCTAGCTCTAAATCTGTAATCTTAATGACTTTTCCCCCCATTCTCTTAACATTCAACTTCACATAGCACTTTGTTTTGTAATCTCTATTGTTTATCTGTGTTGCTATTAATCTTCTACAAGATTATAAGCTCCATGAGGACAGGGAAATTATTTACATTTTCCTTTCTAGGTACGTAGGCAATTGAGGTTAAGTGACTTGCCCAGGGTCACACAGTTAGGAAGTATTTGAGGTCAAACTTGAACCCAGGATCTATCATCTCCAGACCCAGCTCCCAATCCACTGAGCCATCTTGCTGCCCCTTGAAGCATAATCTTAACATTCCTTGAATGGTTATTGAAGTGATTTATATGAGTTGTGCCCATGATAAAAAATAAAAAAAGCAGTGTGACTTGCTGGGGTTGGGGAGAGATTATATTCCTGGAGGTTGTCTGCCTTGTTTACTGAATTTATTACTTGTGTCAAGATCATTCTGGGGAAAATAGCTTATGTCACCTTCTCAGCCTAGGGAACAATCTATGGCATGTGAACTGCTGCTGAAATTGTTCACCCATCTAAAGACAGCCTCCCCAGAGTCCCTGCTCTGAGCTCCCAGGGTCCCTTCCTTGGCTTTACTGTAAGGGTCTGGAGAGCTTTGGGGATTTATTTTGTTGTTATTGTTGGTACTCAGACTTTGCTTTGGCTTTCTCTTAATTCAAAACAGGTGGCCGGAGGAATGAAGAACAGTTGACGGCTCTCAAAGCCACTAATCTTTGGATGTCTCTCAAAAGGGAGCAGGAAGCCAAAAAACTGCCATGTCTGATTCCTTCTCAACTTCAGTAACACCCCCACCCACCCACCCACCACCAGGTCCTGATTTCTTTAAGACTTTGGAAGGAAAGCCCAAGAGAGAAATTTACCAGGAGCATCACAGACCTATAGATGCTTACTTGTCTGTCTACCAGACCCCCGTGAATTTTATGATAATAATCACTGGCACTTTCCTGCAAAGACTTAGAAGAACATGACTATCAGCACATGTCTAGAAGGTGGGGAAAGAGGATTTGGAGACTCATTATTTTGTATTTTCAGAAGGAAAAATACTGAACAAGGAGAATGGGTGAAGTATTTATTATTGGCATGAGGAGAAAAAAATTACAATTTTTGTAAATATCAAATTCCCAAGGCCTCAATTAACCATAAGTATTTACTAAACTCCTTGTGTGGTCAACAAAGACAATTGACAAGCACAGAGGACATTGGGAATTTACTTAAAACTATAACTTTGAGTCTAGACAAGAAAGGGAGCAGCTAGGTGTCTCAGTCAATTGGGAGCCAGGCCTAGAGATGGAAGATGCGAGGTTCAAATCTATCCTCAGACACTTTCTAGCTTTGTGACCCTGGATAAATCTCTTGACCCTCATTATCTAGCCCTTACTGCTCTTCTGCCTTGGAACCAATTCATAGTATTGATTCTAAGACAGAAGGCAAGGGTTTAAAAAAAAAGATAATCTTTTATGATGCTAGGGAGGAAAGAAGAGGAAAATAACTCTAAAACACCTATAAGCAAAGCCTCAAAGAAAACTTAAGAACTCTGGTTTTAGCAATGATCAATCAGAATTCCAGAGGTCTAATAATTTGGAAAGCTTCCCATTTCCAAACAGAGATTGGTCCTATAGCAAAATTTTGAGATCCCCTGAAACAGAAACAAAAAAAAAGAATTTAAAAAAATTCTTACTTTCCATTTTAAAATCACTATTGTGTATCACTTCTAAGACAGAAGAGCAATAAGGGATAGGCAATAGAGGTTAAGTGACTTGCCCAGGGTCACATAGCCAGGAAATGTCTGAGGCCAGATTTGAACCCATGATCTCCCCTCTCTAGATTTCAATTCCCTGAGCCATCTAACTGCCCCTTCAAAAGAGAAAAAAATTTAAGAAAGAAAGGAAGGGGGCAGCTAAGTGGTTCAGTGTGAAAGCTATTAAGTATCAATTCCAAGATGAAAGGTAAGGGTTTTAAAAAAAGAATCAGAGGAAGCCCTAGGACACTGGGTATATTATCTAGGATAACAGGACTTGTAGAGAAACTCAGAAGTGAATTGCACAGGCTAATAAGGTGTAAATATAGTTTGTCTAATATACTAGCAGAGGAAGTACCCATATCCGTGAGATCATCAAGTCATTAAAATATGATTCACTCATTGTTGACAGAAACCATTTTTAGGTGTTGTTTATACACTGCTTCGTAGTCTGAACATGCAAAATAAATTATGCAGACCCATTCCTGTGTCTGCCAGGGCTTGGAGATGGCTGTTTTCCTTAACTGAAGTCTCCAACAGTGGCAAGGAGCTATCCAGCCAGTACTCATTTGGGAGAAGCTTGAAAGTAGGGCCAGCCTCACCTGCCCAATCATAACAATGAGCTCATACCCACAAGGGAACAAGGGAGCAAATGTTGTTGTACCAGAGTTCAAACCCTTCTGCCTGGATCCCCTGATCCCATCCTTGAACTTCATGGGTCTCAGTAACAATGTAAAGATTCTGGTCTGATTGCTGCCTCCTCTCCCTGGATCTTTGGTGCCTCCATTCTCTAGAAAAGTGATGGGCAAACTATGGCCCATGGCCCTGAAATGTTCTATCGGGCTGCCCAACACTATTCCTAATCTGACAAATACAATGAGTAGGATGCAATACAATAAAACTTCAAAAGAGTTGCCTTAGAAACAGACTGACAGATAAGCATTTCCTTTCCTTTGACCCCTCTTTAAAAATTTTGCCCATCACTGCTCTAGAAACTTCTGACTTGACCATTCCTTTTCTTTATTCTCAAGAAGTCAAAGCATGAATCATAGGAAGCTTCCAGCCTTAGTCCTTGTCTCCAGACCTGAACAAATACAGGATGTGCTTCATAAAAGCTTATAATCTGAGTAGATTATGATGACAGAATGATGAGGAAAGGACCTAACAGTGTTGAAATAAACAGAACTTTACTAGGCAGTAAAATATCACCATCATATACACAGAACATGCTTGAAGGATGTGAGCAGAATAAATATAGCTTTGGACAGAGAGAGAGACAGAGAAACAGAGATAATAAATAAAAAGACAGATCATCTATGTATGGATAGATGATAGATTAGATACAGATAAATGGAGAGAGAGATGATAGACAGATGGGGAGATGACAGATGAAGAAATGATAGACAAATGATAAATGGATTGATGACATGGATAGACAAATAGAGATGGTAGAGAAAAATGGATGGATAGATGATAGATGGAGAAATGATAGATGAATGATAGATGTATACATGGAGAGATAATACACATGAGATAAGATATAGATCCAATAAACATTTACTAAGTGCTAAGCATTCAAATACAAACAAACATAAGGGGAGTTTGGCTCATCCTAAGAGCACCTAAAATGATGTTCTCCCATTTGGAAAATGTTGAAAGACCTGATCCCAGGATACTGTAGTCCTGACCCATGTGTGGACATTTTGCATTGGCCTATCACATGGAGCAGAAGTGATCTCTTAAATTGGCTACATAGCCAGAACTTTCTGTATCTTTAAGATTACCTGGCTGAACACAGAGTGACCTTTTTTTCAGGTGGAAAACTCCACTCATGACAGGTGACACCATGCAGTGAGAAAGTAATCCTGAAGTTCCCCATCCTCCCCTCAATCCTTAGGCCACATGGTCCTGAGAGTTTGACCTACAACTTACACACTGCACACATTTTCAGACTTTTCCAATGTATTGATCAATTATGCTGATTCTTTTTCCTCTCCAAAAGTACTATTTGTCATGATGAGGTGGTTCTCTAGAAAGGAGATAGATAGAGATAATGTAGGATGCTATGGTGATATAAGAAACATAAAGTATTGATAAAAACTTTTAGAATAATTTTTAAATCTACCCAATGTACTGAATGCCTTCCTCAGTTTCTTTATGAGGATATCTGTAGAATCCTGGGGCTGGCTACCAGTTATCTCTTGACCTCAGCATGTGACCAGCCCTTCTTTTTCTGGTCACACATTTCCCTGATCCATCCTGATGTCAACAAACCAATCTGTAAGGACAGTTTTGAAGAAATGAGCATCAAACCCACAAAGCTATACCAGAGGAGCCAAGATAGATAGGGTAATAGATAAATAAATATAGAAATCAACTAAATTCCACTTGATTCAATGAGCATTCATTAAGTGATCCCTATGATTAAGATGAGGCTATGATTGTGTTAGGTGCCTGAAATACAAAAATAAAAGTCAAATAATCCTTGCCCTTAGGGGGATTACATTCTACTGAAGAGAAACATGGAAATGGCCAAGTAAGTACACAATCAGTACAGGGTAATTTTAGGGACCAAGAAGAGTAGTAAAGGAAGAGCACACTAACGACTGGGAGAATTCAAAAGGCTTCTTATAGAAAGTGGCATCTGAGCCAAGTCTTGATAGGAGATCAGGATTCCAGGAAGTGGAGGACAGCCTGTGTAAAGACAGACAAAAAATAGAACATTATGTACAGAGAACAGCAAGTAAGCTAGTTTGTCTGGAATGAAGACAGTGTGTTTGAGGTGGAAGTAATGTGAAATCAATTTGGAGAGATAACTTGGATCTACACTGTGAAGGGCTCTGAATGCCAAACAGAGGAGTTTGTATTTTATCCCAGGGGCAACAGAGAGCAACGTGGTCAGACCTGTATCTAATAATAAAAACCATTGCTGGGCCCGAGGGGCTGCAATACTGTACCACGCCCTCTCCAGAAGGAGCCTCTCTCAACTCTAGATTCATGAATGTGACCTGACTAGGCTCAATCTTGGGGGCACTTGGCCTCTGAAGAAAGAGGTTAAGATCCCTTTATGGCTTTCCCCCCCCAAATTCTCTCACTGGTTTTGTCCTCTTCCTTGGCAGCCCAGGGGAAAACTGCTCAAGACTTCTCAAGGAGTAGAAAGGCACTTAGTAAACACTGTCAATGAGGTATGGGACCGCTATTTTCCACACACAATAGAACCACAAAACATGAAACTGCAAAATACTTATGATACTCCATTGGAAGAAACAAACTTTAAACAGGATTTAATAATATAACTATAGTTATACTTTCCTATGAGTTTGATAATTAACTCTCATCAGAACATAAAGCAGTTTTCAGTAGGACTGAATAGGAACAGTTACATTTCACCTCAGTTCTACATTACCCAAATAGTTCCCCTCCTATGTCTTTTGTGGGGAAAATGGGCCAAGCTGGGATATATCCTCTTGATGATGTTTTCTAAGAATGCCAGAGTCTTTGCCAGGAACTTCTCCCCTTGCTTCCAATTAACTCCCATCAGAAATCTCCTGGACCACTAGACCTCTCTAACATGAAATGTTGCCTCCAAGCCTGGACACATGCATCTTGGGATGGATACTGGCTCACCTGTGACAGAAAAGAACAATACAAAAGAGGCAACCCTAGACCCAGCCTCCTACTAAATGAGGAAGTTACTTTGTCTGCCATGACTGAGCTGCTTCTCTCCTTTCTCTCAACGGAAGCAGATTGAAATAGTCCTGACACCATCCATAGCTGGAAAGAAAGTTGGCACTGAAGGTGATGTCACTACTCTTTAAATATCCACTGAATCATCAGTACTTGGGGTAGCTGGGTGGTACATTGGATAAAGTGAGGAAGATTCATCTTCATGGTTTCAAATCTGGCCTTAGACATTTACTAGCTATGTGACCTTGGGCAAGTCACTTAACTCTGTTCCCTTCAGTTTCCTCATCTTGTACAATGAGCTGGAAAACAAAATGGCAAACCACTCTAGCACCTTTTCCCAAGAAAACCCCAAATGAGGTCATGAAGAATTGGACTTGACTGAAAGAACTGAACAACAACAACATCAGCATTTCCTGTTCAGTAACCAATAATGATCTTGTCATCTCAAAGCAACAAGTCCCCTCAGTGCTGAGTCATACATATGTGGTTGGCCAAAAGCAGGAATATGTGCTTTAGGATATTAACTTGGAAGCTATGTAGTGGATGGATTAGAGAAAGGGGAGAGAGCCTGGATACAGGAAAACCCATAGCTGTGGTTCAAGTGAAGCCATCAAATAGGGAAGAGAAAAAAAAAAAACTCCTTTGTAAAGAAATTAGTTTGAATCACTTTTTTGCCATTGGCAGTTCAAATCTTACAATTTAATAGTAAATGAAATAAAGAGCTCTAGATTTAGAGAAAAAAAATCTGAGTTTGAATCCCAAGACGACTATTAAATAGCCATATTTTCTCACACAAGTCTAAGCCTTAGTTTTATCTTCTATAAATGGAGGGAGTTGCATGAGATAACTTCTAACATCCTTTCAGCTTCTAATTGTCCATGATTCTTAGACCATCAATGGCAATTACAGATATCAGCCAAGGCGATCCTGAGCTTACCTCATCAATTGTTATTTGCATTGATATCTGAGTTCATGGCCTATTACAGAATCAACTTTTAAAAAATGTTATTATTTTAAAACTACATCAGCCATGAGCTCATATTTAATTGATGGTGTCTGCTTGACTTCTCTCTGGACTTTCTCTGTCAGTTTTTAGATGAATTAGAAAGCCTGGAAAGTTAAATCAGCCAAACCAAACTCAGCCATAGCATTCTGATGATACCGTATGCTGATGACATATGCAATTAGACCAGACGATCTGGTCTAATCTAGTGAACAAAGAGCAGGGAACTGGAAATGAAGAGCCCAATCTCAGTTTTAAGTCTAAATTGTGTGATTTTTCAACAGGCTGCTTAATCTCACTGTCGCGTTTTCCCAATCTGTAAACTGAAGATGTAGGCAGGGAGGTGGCATAATGAATAGAGTTCCTGGCCTAGAGTCAGGAAGACTCATATTCCTTTGTTCAAATCTGGCCCCAGACACTTCCTAGCTGTGTGACCCTGAGCAAGTCACTTAATCCCCACTAGCCCAGCTCTTACCACTCTTCTGCCTTGGAATCAATACATGGTATTGATTCTAAGATAGAAGTTAAGGATTTTTAAGAAATGCTGACAGAATAGCTAGATGGCTCAATGGATAGAATGCCAGGCTTGGACTTGGGAAGACCTGGGTTCAAATCTGGCCTCAGACACTGTGTCTATTGGGCTAGTCACTTCACTCCCACTAGCCCAGCCCTTACCATTCTTCTACCTTGGAATACAGGGTATTGATTCTAAGATAGAAGGTAGGGGTTGAAAAGAAAATAAAAGAAATCCTGAAATGGGCTATGAATTAATTAGAAACCTTGAACCTTTGGACTCCATCTCCCAGAATTCTTTTTTCAATACCCAGCATCCTTTTCCCTTTGTCCCCAATTTGCTATGCTTATGTTGTTTGTATATAGTTGTGGGGAACTCCACCTCTGTCTTTTTCCCACATGGGCAGCTGAGTGAGCTCTCTAGTTTTTATTTTCCTTTGCTTCAAGTTATTATTAATAAACTTTATAAATATAATACTTGGAGTATTTGAACATTAATTTTAATTCTCACAGCTAACAAAGAGTCAGATACTAATGAAAATGACTGAACAACAATAAAACCGAAAATAATACCAATCTCAAAAATATGAATATTATCACTCTCCATATTTTGTTCTTCAAGGTTTCCAAGTTAAGAATGGGGTCGATCATATGGCTCAAGCCAAAGAAGATGACCAGTGTGCTCTACTGGTCAATCAGTACAAAGGCGTGTAGACTAGAACATATCCAGCACCTTGGATAGATTCCCTTCATAGAATTCTTTTTTTTTTTTTCTTAAATGCTAACCTTCCATCTTGGAGTCAATACTGTGTATTGGCTCCAAGGCAGAAGAGTGGTAAGGGTAGGCAATGGGGGTCAAGTGATTTGCCCAGGGTCACACTGCTGGAAAGTGTCTGAGGCCAGATTTGAACCTAGGACCTCCCATCTTTAGGCCTGGCTCTCAGTCCACTGAGCTACCCAGCTGCCCCCCCATAGAATTCTCATAAGAGGGCATGGACACAGTTGGTAATGGATGAAGAGTACCTGCATTAATGAAATTGCAACTCCATCAAAATGTTAAAACAGTCTGGAAATAATCCAAGCCAATATTTATTCTTGGTTCTTTTGGTCTTGAGATGGTTATTTGTTTTATTAAACCCTTACTTTCTGTCATCAGTTCTGAGGGAGCAGAGCAGTTACAGGCTGAGCAATTGGGATTAAGTGACTTGTCCAGGATCACACAGATAGGAGGAGTCTGAGACCAGATGTGAACCCAGGTCCTCATAACTCCAAGCCTGGCACTCTATCTACTGTCACCTAGCTACCCCGCCATATTTGTTAAGACAATAACTACTAGGCGAAGACATAAACATATTTGTCAATAAGTCAGAGGCGGTTAGATAGTATAGTGTATAAAGTATTGGATTTGGAGTCAAGAAGACCTAATTCTGAATCCTGCCTCAAATGTTAGCTGTGTGATCCTGAGAAAGTCATTTAATCTCAGCTTTTCACCATACTCTGTACCCTTATCTGTAAATCTCAGTGTTGTTGTGAGAATCAAATGAAAAGCACTTTACAAACCTTCAAATGCTATATAAATGCTAGTTGTTCATTAAAATTACTTAATTTCCCAGCGATCTCCTTAACAACCATTCTTCCCTCTATTCTCCCTTTCCAGATATGGAACCATAATCAAGTCAACTTTGTCATTACTCTTGAAAAGCATATGTTAATCTGCTCCCCTCTGGCCTCACCATCTGAGAAACTTTACAAATGAAAATATTCTGGTCACCATTTGCCTCAATATTGTCTTCCCCTATTAAATAATATAAGGTTTCTTGAGGATAGAGACTGCCTCCACTTTTCTATTTGTAGCCCCAGTGCTTAGCACAGTTCTTCACCCCTAGCAAGTGTTTGATGAGTGCTTCTTCATCCATTTGTATTTCATATTTAGCTCCATATACATAGTCTTCAAGATGGCCAGTGGTAGCCCATTTCTAAGCCATGTGCTTGTAACCAACACTGCCACTTTAGGGGTTAGGGATAGGGTAAGTCGATGAGGAGAAAGCTCTAGGAGAATCCCAAAGAGAAATGTACATAAAAGGGAGGGAGCCACAGCTTTATAATCTAACTAGAGTCCATTATCGTGACTCTCAGTGCCTCGTAGTCTTTAGCAGAACCCTTTTCTTCTGGCCCTGATTGTGGCAAATCACAGGGACCGACCAGAAGTTCTTTTGTCATTCTAGCAAAACATATGTCACTCAGCAAAGAGTCAGGGCACAGATCCAATTTGTGGAAGGGCTTCCTCTAATGACAAAAAGATGTTTTAATTTATATTATACATATATGCTTTTTTTTTCAAGTAACACATTTGGATGCACAGGTCTACATTTCATTTTTGCTGTTCAAATATTTTCAATCATGTCCAACTCTTCATGACTCCATTTGGGGTTTTCTTGGTGAAGATGCACTTTGCCATTTCCTTCTGCAGCTCATTTTACAGCTGAGGGAACTGAGGCAAACAGGATTAAGTTGACTTACCCAGGGTCACACAACAAGTAAATGTCTGAGGCCAGATTTGAATTCAGGAAGATGAGTCTTCCTGATCCCAAGCTCAATGCTCTATCCACTGAGCCACCTCTCCTGACATTTCTACATATCCTTCCACAAATAATATTTGCACATATACTATAATATTGATATGGTTTCTGAAGAGTAGCCTACAAATAATAAAATCTATTTTGAAAAGTTCGACATCATAAAAGTTTATCAGTTCTCAGTTCTTATTGATCTCTAAGCTCATTCAGTTTTTAATTGGGCAAAGAATGTTGCAGAGAGAGTCTGCATTGCAATGGTACTAACCAGCCTTATATAATGCTTTAGGTGGGCAAGCAAATTAGTATTTATGTAGTGCCAACTCTGTTCTAGGCAATTTATACACGTTATCTTACTTGACTCTTGCAACAACCCTGGGAGGCAGGTACTATTATCTCCATTTTACAGATGAGGAAACTGAGCCAAATAAATGTTAAGTGACTTGCTTGGGATCACACAGAAAATAAGTCTTTGAGGCTGAATTTTAACTCAGATCTTGCTAGATGCCAGTGGTTTACATTTCTTCTTATATATTTACTTGTCTCTTTCATCTTTGTTGTGGTTATTGTTGTTCAGTCACTTCAGTCATGTCTGGCTCTGTGATCCCATTTGGGGTTTTCATGGTATAGTTACTGAAGTGATTTGCCATTTCCTTCTGCAACTCATTTTATAGATAAGAACACTAAGGCAAAAAGGGAAAAGTGACTTGCCCAGGGTTATACAGCAAGTAAGTGTCTGAGGACAAATTTGAACTCAGGTCCTCCCAACTTCAAACCCAGAATTCTATCCACTGCACCAGGTAGGTACAAGAGTATATTTAATTGTCTATATGGGTCTTGTTTTGAGCCATATTGTAAACTGCATGAATATATTTGCCTCTGTTTCTCCCAGAATCCCACACAGTAACATATATGCAGTGAATGATCGATTGCCTTGGGGGCAGAGAAATGAATCCAGTTTCTTCTGAAGTCACCTCCAACCCCAAGATTCTATAGAAATCTCTAGATCGTGTCTGCCACTAAAAATACTGAAGGACATTGCACAAAGTGGTCAGTTTTTTTTTAAACCCTTAACTTCTGCTGTGTATTTACTTATAGGTGGAAGATTGGTAAGGGTAGGCAATGGGGGTCAAGTGACTTGCCCAGGGTCACACAGCTGGGAAGTGTCTGAGGTCGGATTTGAACCTAGGACCTCAAAGTGGTCAGTTTTTGAACCAGCCTACCCAGAGGGGCTTTGGAGTGCCCTGGAGCAGAATGTCAGCTTTGTTAGTTTTTCTGGGCAGCCCTCCACTCTGACTGTAACTTCATCATCACTGATGAGTTAACATAGCTTAACATAAAAGACTTTCCATTCCTCAGGATGTTTGGAAGTCCTGTAGACATCTCTTCTATTCAACAAAAATCCATAAAGCTCTGGGTGCTAAGTGACATCTCTTTTTTTGGCTTACCCTTTTCCTAAGGAATAAGGATTCAGAGTGGATCTGTGATTAAATGGATATAGGGAACTCCCAGATGAGGAAACTCCTCCTACCGATGCAGGTTGGCAACTTCTCTGGAACTTATGAGTCTTAGTTGCCTAGAGTATTGGGTAGTTAAGTAATAATAATGGGGAAAAAATAATAATAACTAGCATTTACATAGTACTTTCTATGTGCCCAGCAATGTGCAAATATTATTTCACTTTGTCTTTACAGCAACCCTGAGAGGTTGGTGCTATTACTATCCCTATTTTACAGTTGAAGAAATTGAGGTTAACAGAGTTTTAGTGACTTACTACAGATCATATAACTAGTAAATGTCTGAGGCCAGATTTTAGTTCAAACATTCCTGACTCCAGGCCCAACACTCTTATTTCTGCATCATCTACTTGCTTTAAGGTTAAATGATTTGCTGGGGGTTATATAGCTAATATGTACCAGAGGACAGATTTGAACCCAGATTTTCCTTGTTTTGAAGGCAGTTCTCCATCCACTACATCATACTACCTATTCCTCGAAAATAAGTTTCTTCAGTTTTAAAAAGATCTCTAGATCTAAAATGGGGGTAGGAATAGCATCCACCTCCAAGGTTGTTGTGAGGATAAAAATCAGATATTTGTAAAGTGCTTTGGAAACCCTAATGTTCTATATAAATGCTGGTTATTCTTTTTTTTTTTTTTTTAAACCCTTACCTTCCATCTTGGAATCAATACTGTATATTGGCTCCAAGGCAGAAGAGTGGTAAGGGCTAGGCAATGGGGGTTAAGTGACTTGCCCAGGGTCACACAGCTGGGAAGTGTCTGAGGCCAGATTTGAACCTAGGACCTTCTGTCTCTAGGCCTGGCTCTCAATCCACTGAGCTACCTAGCTGCCCCCAATGCTAGTTATTCTTGTTAAACATGGTAGATCCTTCCTAAATGTCTGAATTGAGTTGAATTAAAGAATAGATAAAAGAGATTTTTAAAAATGGAGAGCCTGAGAAGAGGCTATATGAAGACCAGATTGAAAAATATAGGAACATGGGAGTGGGATACATTGATCATTTCATGCTTATATAACTAAATGATACCTATTCTGAGAACCTGGTGAATCTGTCTTGATTCTCCCTATTCCTTAAACATATGCACACATTCTCCATCACTTTCAAACTGGAAGGAGTAAGAATTATCTGAAGATATATATACCTGCCAGGTACTTAAACCTATTATAAAGTACTTTGTAAAATTTAAAGAATTCTATAAATGTGAGTTGCGATTATAAGAAAAATAATAATAGCTCACTGGGTAGAAATGTGCTCATATATATTCTACCTGATACCTTAGTTTTATATAGGAGTAGTTCATTGTCATGCTGCTGTGGCAAGAGAAAATCACCTGTGTCCTAACCTTCCTATGTCACTATGAATGACATCCACTACAAGATACCTGCCCAGTGTTTGCTTATACACACTTACAGTGGGCATCTTTATAACTGTTTCTTTTTTGTTTATAAATGCATTATCTCTGAAAGAAATTTCTGGGACAGAGATGTACTATCAGGAGGGCTTAAGCTCTTAAGTGTTTCTCATTTTAATAGAAATGTGAATTTGTATTCATTCACTCACATGCCCATTATTTGCCTCAAAGGGTGGTTATGAAAAAGATACTTTTAAAACCTTAAAGTCTCAAATAGGATCATAGATCTTGGGCTAGAAAGGATCTTCTGTCCAATCTTCTCATTATAAATGTTTTACTTTATTTCTTCAATGAACAAAGCTCTATTTCTCCCCTTTCTAATTACTCTACAATTGGAAGAAGAAGAAAAAAAGGAACACTTTTAACAAATACGCATAGTCAAGAAAAATAAAATCCTACATTGGCCACGTCCAAAAAAATATGTCTCAATCTACATATTCCCCAAGTCCACTGTAGCATAGTTCATAATCATTCTCTGACAATCATGGTTGGCCACAACATTGTTTTCTTTACAATGTAGTTGTTACAATATAAATCATTTTCCTGGTTCCCCTGTGTATCAGTTCACACAAATCTCTCCAGGTTTCTCTGAGAGTGTTCCTTTTATCATTTCTTATGGTACAATAATATTGCATTACATTTCTTTACCTTAATTGGTTCATTTTCCAATTAAGGGTCTCCTCCCTTAGTTTCCAGTTCTTTAACATCACAAAAAGATCTACAATAAATATTTCCATAGATGGGTCTTTTTTGTCTTTATTTTATCTCTTTAGAAAATAGACCTAATAATGGTATCACTGGGTTTAAAAGGGTATGCATAGTTTAGTTAGTTTTAAGACAGTTCCAAATCACTTTCTGGAATGGTTAAGCCAAGTCATAGTTCTACCAACTGGCATTAATGTGCCTGTTTTCTCACAAACCTCCCAACTTGTGTTATTTTCCTTTTTTTTTTTTTCAACTTGACCAATTTGATAGTTGTATGGTAGAACATTGGAACTTGTTTGGATTTTTCTAATTTTTCTAATGATTTGAAACATTTTTCAATTTGGATTTTTCTAATTTTTCTAATGATTTGAAACATTTTTCACATGACTTCATAGTTTGAATTTTTTCCTTTGAAAATTGCCTATTCATATTTGACTATTTCTTAATTGGAGAGTTGTTCTTATTTATATAAATTTGAATTAATTCCTTATATATTTCTGGAAAATAAAACCCTTATTAGAAAAACTTGCAACAAATATTTTCCCCCATTGCCTGTTTCCTTTAAAATTTTAGCTGCATTGGTTTTGTTTGTATAAAAACTTAAATTTTATATAAGCAAAGGTCCATTTTGTCTTGTGATTCGATCTATCATTGATTGGACATGAATTTGTCCTCTCTCCATAGATCTGAAAGGTAATTTTTGCCTTGCTCCTTGAATTTGTTTACAATGTCATTCTTTATATTTAAGTCATATGGAAATGTGGGGGTAGGATGCTGATCTATATCTGGTTTCTGCTAGACTGCTTTCCATTTTTCCTAGTAGTTTTTGTTGAATTATGAGTTCTTACTTACATAGCTGATGTCTTTGCAAATTGGCCAATGGAGATCTAATAAGAATGTTATAAACCTCTGTTAAAAAGCTTCTTGGTGGGGGCAGTTGGGTAGCTCAGTGGATTGAGAGCCAAGCCTGGAGATGGGAGGTTCTAGGTTCAAATCTGGCCTCAGACACTTCCCAGCTGTGTGACCCTGGGCAAGTCATTTGACCCCCATTGCCTACCCTTACCACTCTTCTGCCTTGGAGCCAATACACAGTATCAACTCCAAGAGGGAAGATAAGGGTTTAAAAAATTTTTTTTAAAAAAGCTTCTTGGTGGATGGCATTAGTAGAACTGGTAGATAAGAGAAGTCATGGAAATTCTGTCTTCCTCCATCCTTTAAAAGAAGGATGAGGCAGCAATGGAAAGTGATAAATGTTGTAGGGGATGTGGCAAGAGTTGTGAATTGGTCCGACCATTCTGGAGGGCAATTTGGAACTATGTGCCAAGGGCTTTAAAAAATTGCCTACCCTTTGGCCCAACCATACCACTGCTAGGTTTGTACCCCAAAGAGATAATAAAGAAAAAGACTTGTACAAAAATATTTATAGCTATGCTCTTTGTGGTGGCAAAAAATTGGAAAATGAGGGAGTGTCCATCAATTGGAGAATGGCTGAACAAATTGTGTTATTTGATGGCAATGGATTATTATTGTACTGAAAGGAATAATAAACTGAGGCAATTCCATGTGAACTGGAAAGACCTCCAAGAATCGATGCAGAGTGAAAGGAGCAGATCCAGGAGAACATCATACACAGAGACAGATACATTGTGGGATGGTCAAATGTAATAGATTTTTCTACTAACAGCACTGCAATGACCCAGGACAATCCAGAGGAACTTATGAGAAAGACACTATCCTCATCCAAAGAGAGAACTGTAGGAGCGAAACGCAAAAGAAAAACATATGACTAATCACATGGTTCAATAGGTATATGATTAGGGTTTTGATGTTAAAAGATCACTCTACTGTGAATATGAATAACATGGAAATTGGTTTTGAACATATACATGTTCAAATACATGTATAACCCAGTGGAATTGCTTGCTAGCTCAAGGGAGTTGGGGGGGGGAGGATTATGAATTATGTAACCATGGGGAAAAAAATCCTAAATAACAAATAAATAAATGAATAAATGAACAAAAACAAACAAACAAATAAATAAATAAAAGAATAGGCAGGCACCCAAGCAAATAAATAAATAAATGGATGAATGGATAAATAAGTGAATAAAAGAAGGCTGAGTACCTTCCTACCTTAATTATTTAAGATAGTTCTTCAAAGTCAAAAATTAACCCCAGGCTCAACCGCCTCTAGGCTATATCCTCTACCTTGCATGAGTGGTAGGTCCCTCCTGGTGCTATAATTGTAATGGATTTTTTTTCCCTTTTAGTAATATCCAAGTCTTGATGATAGAGTCAGAATTCTTGGCAGAAAGATTTCATACAGACCTGTCTTTGTGGCCCATAAAATCCAGGAAAATCGCCAAGTTCCAGTCCTGTCAGGGTAAGGGGCAATCATTTGGGATTCACTTAGAAGTTATAAATACACACATATGCAGACCACACACTCCTTCCTTCCTCTGAGATGTAGAGTTTTATAAGGAGTTTTACATTTAACTCAATAGTATATTTTGGAAATATTTTTGTTTAAATGTTTACCTGTTTAGAACCATATTTTTTTTTATAACTACTAGAAAGAATCATGAATATAATAATGGAGTATTGAAATTCTGCCAGAGCCCAGATTTCAGCCTAGGTTTGCCCCACCATAGCAAACTAGATCTCTGAGAATTTTCTGAATCTTCTTTAAATTTCTACTTCCATCCAATCCCTGGTTAATGTTTTTCTTTTATCTGTTGATTTCCCTACCTGCCCTATCCTCCCCTTCCTCTCTAGGTCTACCTCTGTACTCTATAATAAAGAACAGTCTTATTCAAACAGGCACAGATCCAATTAAAAGCCAGCTCCTGTCAACACATATTATCTTTAAGAATGTGGTTAACATTTAGCCAGCCACTTAATAACATATTGCCAGTCAGAGAAAAATTTTCCATACCAGTAGAAAAATCTCTAGATTGGGTGATAAAGAAATATTCACCCATCTGAATCTCTAGCTGGTAATCTTGAAAGCACTGAGGGGCCTGGAAACCAGTGGTGCTTGGATCTTCCTCATCTGTATAGTGAAACAAGCCTCCAGAACATTGACCTAGCTCTGCCCCTAAGCTGCCCCTTCAGTACATGGAAGGGTGTTCCTTTAGAAGGTAGGCAGGGGAAGTATATAGGTTTTCTTAGACATCAAGAATTGGAAATTAGACCACAGATCATTCAAAGGGTCTATTTACTTTCTTGCTAGAGAAGAGGAATGATTGAGAAATGGAATTACTTGTCCTGGGATATGGGGAAATTCTTCAGCATGGTAGAATATAAAGAACACTGGAATAGAAATCAAGTTATTAACTAGATGTATGACTTGGGCAAATCACTCAACTCCCCTGGGTCTCCATTATCTCAGCTATAA
Source organism: Gracilinanus agilis (assembly GCF_016433145.1). Taxonomy (NCBI): domain Eukaryota; kingdom Metazoa; phylum Chordata; class Mammalia; order Didelphimorphia; family Didelphidae; genus Gracilinanus; species Gracilinanus agilis. The sequence continues at coordinate 78,129,977 of NC_058133.1, forward strand.
ACTGAGGGAAGCTGGACCAGGTGATCTTGATGGTTTCTTCCCTTGTTAAAAAGCCATCCTTATCATATGTAGTAGCTTGAGCCAGATGATCTCAAAGGTCCCTTTTGGTTCTTCCATGGGCTATAATCATGATGTCAAGAGCCTACTTGGGATTTTTGTGAAACCGTGGCAGGATTATATTCCTAAATTCCTCAAATCTTTTCACTTAATATTTCATTTCCCCTTCCTTCATCACATCAATAGCTGATTATAAGCGAGGACTATGAAAAATGACATCATGTCTCTAGCCTCTTTAGGTAGGGCCTTTAGAAGTCATTTAGTCTAGTTCTATGATTCTTATTCTTTTCCCATTGGATAGAAAATGAGAAGCAATGGGGCTTGGTGATTAGAGGACCAGTCAAAAATAGTCAAGAATATTTGGGTTCAAGTCCTATCTCTGACACATATTACCTATATGACCATGAGGAAGGGGGAAAGAAAAGGGAACAAATATTTATTAAGCACCTACTATGTGCCAGATATTGTGTTAGGCAGTTTGCAAATATTGTCTCATTTGATACTCATAACCTGGAGGAGCGGAGTGGAGGCTGTGACTTTTTCCATTTTACAGATGTGGAAACTGAAGCAAACAGAGGTTAAGTTACTTGCCCTGGGATCACACAATTAATAAGTATCTGAGGTCACATTTGAACTTAGGTTTTGCTAACTCCAGACCCAGCATTTTATGTACTGCACCACCAACTAAGTGTTTCAGGCAGTTCTTTAAGATAAAATCACATTTTTTAAAAGGGGGAAAGAATCTATTGTACAAAACCATGTATTGTATCTCTTTTTTGTGGTAGCAAAAAATTTTGTGGTAGCAAAGGAAATTGAAGGGTTGGATAGTAATTGAAAAATGACTAAAAAAGTTGTGATCTACAATTATAATGGAATACTTTTGTGCTATAAGAAATGATAAGCAAGATGATTTCAGAAAAACCTGGAAAACTTACATTAACTGATGCAAAGTGAAGTGAGCAAAACCAGAAGAACATTGTACACAGTAACAGCAATAATTTTTGACAACCTGTTTATTTTCAGTAATACAGTGATTCAAGACAATCCCAGAGACTCTTGATGAAAAATGCCGTATGCCTTTAGAGAAAGACTGATGGAGTCTAAATGCAGATCAAAACATACTGTATTTCACTTTCTTTCTTCTTTTTGTATTTGTTTGAGATCTCTTCTACAAAATGACTAAAATGGAAGAAAAAATGATTGCACATGTGGAATCTATATCAGATTGCTTACCATCTCAGAGAGGGGGGAGGAGTGATTAAGGGAGGGTAGACAGGAAAGAGGGAGAGAATTTGGAAATCAATTTTTTAAAATAAAAGTTAAAAATTGTTTTTCATGCAATTGGGGAGAAATAAAATATTATGAAAAAAAGACTAAATCACAGAAAAGAAAATGTGACAAAGAAAAAAAGAATTTCCACATCAAAGAATTCCATGTATTGATGAAATCTAGGCAAAAAAAAAATTCAAAACCTAAGTGTTATCCTTGTCTCTCAAGTGCCATATAAGTGTGGGGTTCTATTCTTCCTACTTTTATCTGGTGGAATATTGTCTGTTGAGAGGCCATTCTTCTTGTTTTCTTCAGTAAGGAAAATTATAAATCATTCTAATTCGAGGTTCCTCCTATCAAAAAAAAAACTTTGAGAAAGTCTCCCACTCCGTCACCCCTCAGGATTCTTCATGACTTTTAAAATAAATAGGACTGTCAGACCACCTTCCTCACCATGGAAGCATTGCACAGTCCCTGCTTGGGTGGAATTTCCACTTGACTCCAACTTTTATGCTGCATCATCTATTTTTAATATTCAATTTACAATGTTGGAGTTGGTCAAGGCCATCCAATTCCTTCATTTCACAGATGGAGGCAGTAGATCAGAAACCAAGTGTCCCAAATCCTAACTGAGTTCTCTTGTCTATCATTGCTTTCCTCTTTCCTCCAAAGTGAGAAATGGGGCTCCATAGCCTGCCCCCATGCCTAAAATAATGTTCTTTATCTCTACTCCTTAAAATCCTTGGCTTCCTTCAAGACTCAGTTCAAATTCCAACTATATTAGGAAACCTTTCCCTGGTCCCCCAGCTACCTTCTCCCATCTACCCACCTTCTAATGGCATTCTCTTCTGAGCCTATTTTATAGGTATTTTGTTCAAATGTTGTATCAAGTATTACTTAAAAAGGACTTTAATGATGAAGTGGTAAAGGGGTAGGCTTCATCCTTGTTGCCATCATCAAACCCTGAGACAAATTGTCACCAAATGTATCAGAAACATTGGACTTAATTATAGCAGGAAAGGAAATCTAAAACTCAACAGGAGGGGCTGGAGGGAGGATCTGGGCATCCTGCAGTGAGCGGTTCAAATCCATCTCAGTTCAAAAGGATTTCCAGAGGAAAATTCCACTCAGCATGTTCCACAGACAGCCTCTTTCCTGGCTTCCTATCGCCTGCCCCCAGAGTTTCCTCCTTCCCTCCCTCCCTACCTCTCCACTCCAAACCCCACAACTATCTTGTTCAAGGGCTGACCAGTTCCCTGCCCAGCCAACAGCTGCTCCCAGGCCTCAGGGCAGCTTCACATCTGGATGGGAAGGGAAGAGTTGGGAAGCAACCAAGCTGGTAGCTTCCCCTCCTGTCCATCTGGGGATTAAGATTTTCATTGCTGGAGGATTCGTGTATGTGTGCTTGGACACCTGCATGTCTGTCACTTTGGGCTGTACACAAATGCTAATTTCCATCCTCTGTCCAAGGGAAAGCAGCAGATGGTTTTATCTCCTACCCAGGGGGATAGAACAGGAATTCTCTTTTTCCTCATTTTTATCCTTTGATAAAGGAATCCAGGTAGGACTGGTTATCTGCTCTTCAGAAGAAAATTAGATAGTCTGTGATTGGCTTCTACATTATTATGGTTACCTTCAAGGTCTTGCTTAAAGTTGGGGGAAGGAGGGAAGGGAGAAGATGTCTTTGTTATTAGTATCACTTGGAGGGGCACATCTAAAAACTGGCATACCCAAGAGAAAAAAGAATTGTCACTCAATTATTTGTGTTTCTCATTGGTGGGTCTTCCACATACCATATACCTCCTCTCTGGTTTGACCTTTTGGGAATTATGGGAAATTGTTTTGATTAAGCACACCTTGGGGGGGGGCTCTTTGGGACTTCTCCTTTAAATTTACAAAGTTGTATGTTGATATTTTGCATCTCTAATATATGCATCTCTTCCATTGGAATGTCAACTCCCTATGGTTAGGGACTCCACTTTTTTTCTCTGTATCCCTGTGGCTTTGCACAGCACCTGGCACATAAAAAGTATTTAATAAATTCCCCTCATCATAGCAAAGTTCCTGTAATAATCTCCCTTGTAGAAAAATCATCTAACACACGTCCAGCGTTCAGTCATTTGGATTTGTTTTATTCCTAAAACTAGCAAACACCCACATAAATTTAATGGGAGGTTAACTTTCTCTTTCTGACCCAGCTTGCCTCTTTCTTTCCCTTCAACTTGTGTTGACAAGTGCTTAAGAAAGGCAGTCATTTTAATGTCATTCTACTCTGATGCCTCCTCATGAATTTAGAGGTGACCCTGGCTCCTTCAAGGCCATGGCCAGAGGGATACAAGCTCTGGCAAACCCTACTAAGCTGGAAAGAATCCAAGTAAGGTTTTTGTATTTCTTCTCTAAAAACCAGCCCAATTAAATGCAGACAATGGCTCTTCACCTGGGAGACTGGCCACACAGTGCTGCATTTTTCCAGCCATAACAACTTGAGAAAATTATCTGCTAAAGGACAGGAAGCAAAAGGAGTATCCACACTGATGAAATCAGTCTCACTGCAGTTTTATAAAGTACTGGTGTTAAATGTTAGCCTAAGAAAATCATGTGGAGAGCAGTAAGGTGGTTTAGGTGATAGAGAGCCAGGCTGGGAGATGGGAGATCTTGGATTCAAATCTGGCCTCAGATACTTCCTAGCTGCGTGACCACGGACAAGTCATTTAACCCCTATTGCCTAGCCCTAACCACTCTTTTTCCTTGGAACTACTGCTTAGTATCAATTATATGACAGATGATAAGGGTTTAAAAAAAAAAGAAAAGAAAATCATGTGAACCAATAATACAAAGGGACCAATTTTGGGGAAAACAAAACAAAGCATAAGATGAATTCAGGCTGCAAAATGGTTTCATGCATGGATTAAGCCCTGGATTTGGAGTCAGGAAGATCTCAGTGGAGGTTCTGCCTACTTGTGTGACCCTAGGCACATCACTTAACCTGTTTCCCTCAGTTTTCTAATCTGTAAAATGCGGATAACAAGAGCTCATACATTCTAGGGTCACTGTGAGAATCAAATAAGACAATATTTATAAAGCTTTATGAACTTTAAAATACTTTATAAATGCAAGTATTATTCCAAAGTCAAATGGTTGAGTTTACAGGACTATTCTTTGGTTAGGTTTCTGCTAACCAACTGAAGGCAAAGATAATTGAGAGCTGATTTTTATTTGAGACCCAAAAAAAGTCCATAAATTGATCTGGAGAATGTCCTTGACCTAGTGAAGGGAAGGATCTGAAATCTGATTCTTTGATCTGATGAGTGAGAAAGTAACGAGGGTCTGAGAAAAGGGGCAAGTCTTACTATGGAGCTATCATTCAGGATTATTATTTTACCTGAATTTCCTTTTCTACAAGAGAGGTGAGGCCCCTCCATCTTATGCCTTCCTTTTCCTTCCTCTTTGGAGGACCCCTGTTAGTAGCATCTTCAGGGACAAACTGGTCAACAAGGTAGGTCAGCCAGAATTTACCAAATATCTTCTTTGTACCCTGACTTGGCAGGCAAAGGATCCAGTTAAGGTTGTGATAAATGAAGACATGCCAGGTAAGAGAACAGCACAAGCAGAAGTCTGGAGTGAAGATGAAATAGGCTCAGAAACTAGTGAGAAGACCAGCTGGATTGGAGGGGAGAAAAGAAGAAGATAAGTTGACTAGAGGGTAGGGTCAGATAACAATAGCTGACATTTATGTACTGCCAAAGTTTTCAAAATGCTTTGAAAATTACTATCCTTTGATCTTCACAACATCCCCCCAGAGGCAGGTTCTATTCTTGTTCCCATTTTATAGATGAGGGAGATAAGGCTAAGAGGTTAAGGGATTTGTCCAAAGTCACACAACAAATAGGAGTCTGAAGAGGGTTTTGAATCCAGATATTCCTAACTCCAAGTCCACCATTCTATCCACCCTGCTACACTGTCTCTCTCATTATCAGACACCAGATAAAGGAGCTGAGATTTTACATTGTCAGAGCTGGTAAATATTTTGTTGTTGACCAGATTGGATGATAGCAGTGTTTTAGGATGATTAATCTGGTAGTAGTGTGTAGGATGGATGGAATCAGGGAGAAACTGTAGGCAGAGGGGGTCACAGAATCCTGTGCTAAGTGTTGTACAACAGCTGCTGCTGAAATAATATGAGAGTGAGATGATGAAAACAAAAGTTCAGTTAGTCAGAAGTCAGGGCAACCTGTACTTTGAATGAGAATGGGAACTACAGTGGATTGTCCTTCCTTCCTTTTATCAGGGGTCAGCAACGTATGGCTCTTTCTGCAGGAGCCATGAAGTCAATTTTTTTTCAGGCGCTGTTACAGGAGCACGCACTGTGAGCACTGTACGGCTCTCACGAAATTACATTTTTAAAAATGTGGCATTTATGGCTCTCACGGCCAAAAAAGGTTGCCGACCCCTGCTTTTATCTTCTCTCAGTCTCTCTCTCTCTCTCTCTCTCTCTCTCTCTCTCTCTCTCTCTCTCTCTCTCTCTCT
>NC_058133.1:78155661-78184754 GCF_016433145.1 Gracilinanus agilis
GAGGGAGGGAGGGAGGAAGGAACAAAGAAATGAAGAAATGAAGAAACAAAGGAAGGAAGGAAGAAAATGAAAGAAAGGGAAGAAGGAAGGGCCAGTAAAAACACACACACATATGTGTGTATACACACACACACACATTTTTTTTTCCCTTAAGGATGGTTTAAGCACTACTCTACACAGTGCTCTGGGAATTTCCCACTTCTGCAAAGTAGTGGAGGTTATGGTCTTCTCCTATTTCTTCTTTGGGAACAAGCTTGTTGTTTAAAATTTCACATTCATCTTTGTTTTGTGGATGAAACCATGCATACTGTCTGTGGCTCTGATTACTGCACTTTGTATCAGCTCACATAAGTCCATGTTTTTCTGTATATGCTGTGTTTAATCATTTCTTACAAAACAGTAATATTCCATTACATTCATGTACCACATTGTATTTAGTCATTCTCTACTTAATGGTTGTCTACTTTATTTCCATTTTTTTGCTAACACACATGCAAGAAAAAGCTACTACAAATTTTGGTAATAATTAGTGACTTTAATTCAAAGTCATTTGGGGACATAAAGGAAAAACAGAAGGGGAAATTTTTGAAAACTATGGATTGAGATAAAAAAAATTAGGAAGGTCAATGGTTCATGGAAGCCCCATAATAATATTTCATGAATAACTCATAGAAAAAATAATTAAAAAGTACTCAGCAGAAAAAAATCACCATCACCAAATAACCTACATAATTAAATTGATTATAGCAGAATCAATTTTAATCCTACATTATTTACTCCTTGTAAAGTTTCAGTGTTATCTGGGAAGGAAGAAAAAAGATGAATTAAGGTAATACTGTATCAGCAGCTAGATTTTAGCTGAAATGAATTAATACAGAGAAAGCACTATCTGAGAAAATGAGACTTAGGGCAATGGTTTTGTGATCAGGTAGAGGAAGGAAAAGATCTGAAGTAAAAAGCTCCTTATTGGGGACCCTCTGAAGTTGAGAAAGTGATAAAAGGGCACTGGGTGACTTGAGGAAGCAGGTCACCAAATCAGAGATCTTTACAAAAAGGGGAGATGAGAGGAACATGAGATAGACTTCACTTATTTTAGAATATTGTTAGTGGCAGTTAGGTGGTTCAGTGGATTTAGAGCCAGATCTAGAGATGGGAGGTCCCAGGTTCAAATCTGGCCTCAGACATTTCCTAACTGGGTGTCCGTAGACAAGTCACTTCACCCCCATTGCCTAGCCCTCACCACTCTTCTGCCTTGGAACCAATACATAGGACTGATTCTTATATGGAAAATAAGAGTTTAAGGGAAAAATAATAATATTATCAAGGACCAGCCTTGGCAGGACCCAGATTGGTAGGAAAATCAGATTATTTATCCATGATTCCATTCTTCCAGAATTCCTCTCCATATTTGACCTAGGTCCAAGGAAACCCTGAATGAGATCACCTGGGTGAAGAAGAGAACTAGAAAGGACCTATAAGACCATCTAATCTAACCCCCTCCTTTACAAATGAGATAGCTGAGTTACAGTGGGTAAATAAATTACTTGCTTAAGGTCTCAGAGAGATTAAAATTCAGGTCTTCTGTCTCTAGATCCCAGATTATTATAGTCAGGAAGGAAGTAAAAGGGAATCCTTTCGGATAACCAGTTCTATATCCCTGGTTCACTGATCCAGTCAAAGGCCCGGGCACCTCTCCTGAATTTTCGCATCAGCAGATTTGCCCTCAGAGGTACCAAAAAAAATGCAACAGAACAAGCTGCCCTCTGTAAATCACTCACTGCTCTCTACATGGTGTAGCTGGTCAAGAGGGAGCAAGAACAGATTTTTTAATGTCACATTTTAATATGCCATGATGTTCCTCTTATATCCTGTCAAGCCTCTACCCCCATTCCTTCTTGGTGCTCTTGTCTAGAAGGGAAAGACCTAAAACGTGAGCTTATTTCAGTGTGAGCCATATATTGGTCATCAACTCATGTTGACTGAGATGCTTTGGAAATATCCAGAAGGCAAAGAGTACTAGAAACATTCACAGAATCATAGCATGAAACTGGAAAGAATCTTGAGCAACATCTAGTCCAAACTCCTTATTTTACAGATGAGGAAACTGAGGCCCAGAGACACTAAAGGGTTTGCTTATCAGCATTAGGATTCAAATTCATTTATTTTTTAGTCTATTTTTAATGTTTGAGTTTCATACATTCCCACCCTGCCTCCTACCTATCCCCCACTCATTGAGAAAGCAAGCAATACCAAATTCATTTCTTTTGACTCCAAATCCATTGTCATCCTTGACTCCTGACCCACACTCACCCCCATATATCCAAGCTGTTGCCAAGTCTTGTCATTTTTACCTTGGTAATAATAATTGTAGCATTTATATAGAGTACTTTGAGATTTGCAAAGTACTTTACAAATTATTTTCCTTTTTCCCCTCACAACAGCTCTGGGAGGGAGGTGCTACTATTATCCTCATTTTCCTCATTTTATTCCTCATTATCCTAATTCTCATCATCCTAATGTTCCTCATTATCCTCATTTTACTAATGAGGGAAATAAAGCAGACAGAGGTTAAATGATTGTCCAGGATCATAGAGCTAACAAGTTTCTGAGGCTAGATTTGAACTCAGATCTTTTTAACTCCTGGTTCCATGCTTTGTACCGCCTGGCTGCCTCTGATATGTGTTCTCTGCAAAATTAATAAGCCTGCATCTCCTGGCCATTGAGGAAATGACTTGAACTTTCTTGGTCCTTTCAACTTCAGCGTCGTTTTGGTGATGGTTATCTCTTCCAACTAGCTATTATGGAAATCACTACCTGCTAGGCAATTAGCACCCAATCCAAGAAACATCTGACTCTTTGCACTTACAAGTAAGCTAGGAAGGCTGGAATTGTCCATTTCTCAAGATTGCTATTGTATCATTAGAATTTTGTGCCCCGGGACTCCATTTCCCAGAATCCCACTTTTGTCCTCACGTTATGTCCTTACGTTTTGTAGAAAAAGTTTCTGTAACCCAGCCCTTGCACTCTTTTCTCCCACTAACATGGTCAGGAAAACTTCTCTTTACTCAGGCTTTATTTTTGTCTTTTTTATTTCTTCTACTTCAAGTGATTATTAATAAATCTTATAAAATATAATACTTGGAGTTATTGGATATTAATTTTAATCTTGCATTGTTTAGTCATCTGTTTTGGTAGAAGCAACATCTTATTTCATCCCATCCTCTCCCAACCCCCATGCAAGTTGGGTTAGTTTTTCCTTTAAAAGTGTTGAGACCATCCTTGATATTTGTTTATCTCAGGGGACTACAGGCTGAGACTTTGATGCTGCTCCTCATCACCTGAAGAACTCCAGAACTTTGATGTTTGAATGGTACATCATGATGGTTAACGAAGTCAAGAGAACATCACTTGAAGAAACTCAAGGTTTCCTCAATACCTATCCCTGCCGAATATTCTTTTGTGGCTATGGCTAAGTAATTCACTCTTAATTAACTGTTGAATGACCTACAAGTTTCTCATTTTCTTCTAATACTAAACCTAAACTAGTGAATAATTGACAAGTCAGTCCCAACCCAGAACATTTTCGATGAGAGAAAGAAATACAAAGCAAAAGAGGCAGCCATGGATTTGAAATCTAGTCTCAGGCTCACCTAGGCGAGCATATGTCTTCTCTGTCATGCTTTGGAGTATCTGGAAGTGCACACGGAGAAATCCTTTCCTTCTCCCCTTGCTGAAGGTCCAAGAGAATGGTGGTCTGAATCCCATGTATTGTACATCAAAGAAAGAAAAAGAAGAAACTTTTTTCTCTTCAGTTCCTCTGATAGCTTACCGAATGGAATACAACTATATCTGTAGGCTTACTGAAAACAAATCCAGCAGCAGATAGAATTAAGGTAGCAAGGTGGTACAGTGGATCAAGTATTGGACCTAAAGTGAGGAAAACTCAGCTTCCTGAGTTCAAATCTAGTCTCAGACACTTACTACCTATGTGATCCTGAGGAAAACACTTAATCTTGTTTGCCTCAGTTCCTCATCTTTAAAATGAGCTGGAGAAGGAAATGACAAACCACTTTGATATCTTTGTCAAGAGAACCCCAAACACATTCTAGCTGTGTGACCCTGGGCAAGTCACTTAAGTAATAGGGGGGTGTTATCTATTATTAGCTGTGAGAAAGAGAGTGAACTTTTTATTTCAAGCCAATCATTATGTCAGTTTTCTGTAACTCTACTCCATCCTATCTCTCTTTCCATGATTCTTAAGAGCAGTTGTATCACCCCAGCTGGAGAACTAACCCAATCAGTGGTTTGGCCAGAGTCCATGTTTGGCTAAACCATACTTATTTATTTAAAAGGGAGGGCTTCTGTGGGGCTTGGGATAAGAAGCTCATAAGCAGTACTAGTGATACAAAAGAAAGAAAAGAACAAATAACAATGAAATATTAAAAATACTCAGAAGAAAAGAAGGAAGTTCAGAAGGGGACACAGTGAAGTGAGCAGTCAAGAAAACAATATATAAAATGACTACACCAATGTAAACAGATGGAACACTCACCATAAAACTGTCAAAAGTAAATGTTGCAAAATTTCAAAGAACAAGTCTGGTTGCAAAGAAGAGAATAAGCATATCTCATGCACATTGAAGGGTCCAAAAGTATGGAACATTGCATTATGTTTTCAGACTTTCTCAATATATTGACTGGTTTGACTCATTTCCCCCCTCATTTCCTCTCCTTTAAAAATATTCTTTTTTTTTAACCCTTACCTTCCATCTTAGAGTCAATACTGTGTATTGGCTCCAAGGTAGAAGAGTGGTAAGGGTAGGCAATGGGGTCAAGTGACTTGCCCAGGGTCACACAGCTAGGAAGTGTCTGAGGCCAGATTTGAACCTAGGACCTCCCGTCTCTAGGCCTTGTTCTCACTCCACTGAGCTACCCAGCTGCCCCCTATATTCTTTATTATAGAGGATGGCTTTCTGGGAAAGCGTCAAGCCTATAATCAGGAAAACTCATCTTCTTGGGTTCAAATTTATGTCCAAAACTGAGGAAGAATCCAAACTGATTTTTCTTACTTTTCTTCTGAATTTTTCTTTCTCTTACTTTCTCTTTTTTTCTTCTTCATTTTCTTACAAGGCACTGCAAATTAGGAAAGAGTGGGTGTTATCAGGACAGCTAGATGACACAGTAGATAGAGCACAAAGTTTGGATTCAGAATGATTTATTTTCGTAAATTCACTACTCAAATACTAGCTGGATGACCCTGGACAAGTCACTTAACCTTATTTGCCTCAGTTTCTTCATCTATAAAATGAGCTGGAGAAGGAAATGGTAAACCACTCCAGTATCTTGGCCAACAAAACCCCAAATGGGGTCATGACATGACTGGGAAATGACTAAAACAACAACAGCAAACAATTCTGAGAGATGGGAGTTAGTATAAAAACAAAGAAAAAATTAAATAAATTTTTATTTTAAAAGTAAATAAATAAATAAATGAAGAGAAGAGAGCAGAAGGAACTTCAGAAAGGTACACAGACAAATCGGACACTATTGTTACTACTATGTTTTTCAAATTAAGAAAGTGAAGTACAGAAAAGTAATGGCCCAAGGTAACAGATTTAGGAAGTCTCCTAGGACTACTGATGTTAAAAAAAAAAAAAAAAAAAAGCCTTAGAGTGTAAAAACCCCATTTTCATCTCCACCAAGAGTGTTAGATCTGCTGTCAAGAAGACATGAGTTTAAATTTCATCTCTGACACTTAATGGCAAATCATTCTAATATCTTTGTCAAGAAAACTCCAAATAGGGTCATGAAGAGTCAGGCATGACTTAAAATGACTACATAGCAATCTTATTCAGAGATACACTTCTGAGAGCTAAGGTAGCACTTTAAGCTTGTGAAACCTACCTCTAAGCAACCACAGGAAAAAAAAATATCTCAAAACAAATCTTGGAATGGCAGAACCAACAGAACACAGGGTGAAGCAGTGCTCCTGTCCAGCATGGAGGGACAGCAAGGGGGGGCCATCTGACTGGAGAAGGAGAGGAAAAGGTGTTCCAGTGTGCCTGGGTAGAACTGGGGTGTAATCCAGTGCAAGCAGCAAGGGAAGGAGCATAGCTGATGTGGAAACCAAAGTGATATGGTACAGGCAGCATCTTGGTGGAATAGCTATAGGTCTCCCCACAGCAGGCCAGCCAGCACTGCCCACCACCATGGAGTGCTCAGTCCAGGACCAAAGTGGCATTCAAGTGGACCCCAGATTCTAAGAGTAGAGCTGATCTTCAAAATATAGGCAAGATCACCAAAAAAAAAAAAAAATGCTCCATCAAATGAGCAAAAAGACGAAAAAAAAAAAAAAAAAAAAAAAGCCTGACCCTGGAAGACTATTTCAGTAGCAGAGGAGAGACCAAAATAGAGAGGAAAGAAATACAAAAATGGAAATGTGAAATGTGTGATGCCTCAAAGGAAAATGCGAAAGGATGTCAGGCCCAAAATAAACTCCTGGAAGAGCTCCAAAAGAGGATCAAAAAATAAATAAGAGATTTAGAAGAAAATTTGGGAAAGAAAATGAGAGTCAATAGCTTAGAAGAAAAATTCACTGAAGAAAACAGCTCCCTAAAAAAGGAAATATAAAACCTCAATCAAGGAAATAACTCCCTTAAAAGGAAGTACAGAATCTTATTCAGGGATAAAGAAAATGGACTCATGACAGAAAAAGACACAAGCTCCATCATCTTTCCTCTATATCTGGATTAATCAGACCCTTTTATTAGAGTGTTCTATCTGGGTTGAGTCATTGTATTTCCAAAAGGACTATGGATAAATTAGAAAGGGTTCAATCAGGGTGACAAATATGATTAACTAAGTTACTTTGATGGGTCCATTTTCGTGTCATTGGTGTAAGCATTCCCTCTATTCATGTTCTATAAAAACTTCATAAAGAATCTCTCAAAGGACTTTTTTAAAGATTTTATATATATATAATATATTTTATTGTCAGTCAATTGTTATGTGCCAGGTACTATGCTAAGAGCTGGGACTACAAATGCTGGAAAAGAAACTTCTTGTCCTAAAGGAACTCACAATCTAATGGGAGAAGACAACACCCAAAAGGAAGCTGAAGGGTATAAATGGAGGTACCCAGAGCAGGGGCATGATGGAGAGGGTCAAAGGAATGTAGTTGGGTGGAAAATAAAGAGATGGCTGGCCTAAACACCCTCCTTGAATGAAGGACCTTCCTTTCATGATTTATGGCTACTAGTATAACACTATCCTTTTGTTATCCCTCCCATTTGTTACTTCTCTGTTTTTATGGTCATACCTGTCCTTATTAATGCCTTCTTTACTACTTCTTGGTGCAATTAAAGATAAAGAAAATAGATCCTTTGGAATAAGGTTTAAAAAAAAAACAGTTCATTAAGCAGAGAGAAGAGGATTGGGACATTATTTTAAACTTCAAGGATTATGAAGCATTTCCAAGAGGACTGTTGATCTAGTAAGCAGGAAACAAGTATTTATTCGTTTCTTACTGTGTGCAGCTAGGTGGTCCAGTAGATAGAGCACCAGGCTCAGAATCAGGAAGATGTATCTTCATGAGTTCAAATCCAGCTTCAGACATTTTTTTAGCTATGTAATCCTGGATGAGTCACATAATCCTGTTTGCCTCAGTTCCTCATCTGTAAAATGAGCTGGAGAAAGCAATGGCAAACCATTCTAGTATCTTTACCAAGAAAATCCCTCCCCCACCCACCCAAAACAGGGTCACAAAGAGTCAGATGTGACTCAAAAATAACAAAAAGCAACAACAACAATACTATTTTCAAGGCCAGGATCCACTATTTTCTATGTCCATTAAGACCTGAACAAGGGGAAAGGGGCTCAAAGAGAGGCTTCATTGGGATACAAGTTAGAACTTAATGAAAAACTGGAATATTCTGTGGAGTGAAACTACTGAGTCCCTGTCACTGGAGGTCTTTATGAGTAGAGTATTCTACTCAGAGTAGGTATTCAAACAATACTTATTAGCATTTCCCTGTATAAAGTCTGTAGCACTCCCTGCCAGGGCTGTTGGTGAATAGCACTGACTTACCAAATGCTATCGAAATCCCAAAGCCTAAATCAATTCCCAAAGAGGAGACAACGATTATCTAAAGTGATCTTTCAGCTTTTGGTTCTAGAGTGTCATAAAACCCTCTGATGCAACTGTGTCTGTAACCATCACTCTGGGTAAGGGAAGAAGGTGGAGAATGAAAAAAAATGGAACTGAAGAGACTCAAGATAAATCTGTAAAGCGGTAAAAATTATGCTGAGCCTTTGCAAACAGTGTCTTTGTGCTCTCTCTTCTCAAACATCTGGATTTGAAATCAAATAAAAACTATGAGTGAGACTTAACCCAATTCTCCTAGTTATGTTTCCACTTCTGGCTAAAATGTCTTCATTTTTTCTCTGGTAAAATGGCACTAATTATTCTTCTCTGATTTCCCATAGCATTGTTATGAGAATCAAATAAAGTTTTGGATCTAAAAGCAATTAAACTATTCACTTTGTTTTCTCACCCTCCATTTTCTCTATTTTTAATCTCTTCCTCCATTTGTTATAAGTCTATAGCTATAAGACTTAGGGGGGTTCTTAAAGCTCAAACAATCATTTATTAAGCACAGTATGCAGGTCTAGTGCCTGATGCTTTGCCCAGTGCCTGACATACAGTAGATGTTTAATAAATGTCCTGATTGGTTGAGTTCAATATTAGCCTATCTAATGTCTGAGATACCAGGACTGGGTGATATTTCGAAGCCCTCTCCAGTTCAAAAATTCTGTAACTAGATTTCTAATCATCAAATGAAGAAATAAGATGTAGAAACATTATGAGACTTAAGGTAACTAGTAAGGAGGAGGAGTGTTTTATGAAGTGAAAATCTCTTTCCAACATGCATTTATGAGGCCTTTGGAGATATCTCTTTGACTACCAAGAAGAAAGATCATCTCACTTGATGCATGGAAATGGAAAAGTGGTGGGATTGGAGAAGGTTGTTGGTCCATGACCAACTGATTTTCCTTGTAGCCTAGTTGACAAAATAAGATGGAGATGGAGGAAAATGGAAGGAGGAACCAAAGGATGAGCTCCAACCTGTGTTATGATATCATCTTCCTCTCTGATCTAGAGATCCAAAGCAACTCATCCTCCTTCTCCAATGCCAGTCAAAATTATTGGTCTTCATAAGTTACACTGAGGAGCTGGTCTTATTTGGTAGTTGCACAATATACTCTTGTATCTTCAAGTAGACCTTAGGGTGACTAAGTGTTGGTGTTGGAATAGACAACCTTTATGGTCTGTTCTAGATCTTTTTTGTTCAGTTGTTTTTCAGTCATGTCCAACTCTTCATGATCCCGTAGGGATTTTCTTGGCAGATATACTAGAGCAGATTACCATTTCCCTCTCCAACTCATTTCACAGATAAGGAAACTGAGTGTTAAATAATGTTTCCTAGGTCACACATCCAGTGTCTGAGGCCAGATTTGAATTCAATTTTTCCTAACTCCAGGCTTGATGTTCTATCTAATGTGTCACTTAGATGCCCTTCTATTTTAATCTTTAATTAAATTATTTTTAAGCCTTTACCTTTCATCTTGGATTCCATATTAAGTATTAGTTCCAAGGCAGAATAGTGATAAGAAGGCCTAGGCAATTGAGGTTAAATGACTTGCCCAGGGTCGCACAGTTAGGAAGTATCTGAGATCAAATTTGAACCCAGAACCTCTTATCTTTTGGCTTAGCTCTCAATGCACTGAGCAACCTAGCTGCCCCCTTTATTGACATTTTGACATATTGACTTTTTTTTAAAGATACATAATTTTGATTTGGTTCTGACTGTCAGCATGTATTTGACACCTCTGGGCTAAATAATTTGTAATATTTAAATAACTTTCAATGTCTCTTTCCCATGCTAAATCATTTATCTTATCATCCAATTGCCTGTAGTGACATGTATAGATAACACATTTCTGGACCTCAGTTGCCATTCTGTAAAATAAACAGACTGGAGTAATTTATAAGGTCTTCTCTAGATTTAAATACTGGGATTCTGAAGGCAGCTAAGCTGCTATAGAAGATAGAGAGCAGGACTTGGAGTCAGAAAGTCCTGAAGTTAAATTCTGCCTTTAACACTTAGTAGTGTGACCCTAGACAAATCATTTAACTTCTGCCTCAGTCTCCTCATATATAATATAGGGGTAATACGCTACTTCCCAGAGTTGTTATGAGAACCAAATAAGATAACATTTAAGTCACTTTTCAAACATTAAAGTGCTATACAAATGCTAGCTATTAAATGTATTATTATCCTAAGTCCTATTACTGTGGTAGGTTGAAAGAATTTTTGTGTTTTGGAACTCTCATTCCAATGACTAAAATGTTTTGGCCGATGTGAGGCATGAGTGAATGTTAGAAGGACAGGCTTGACCTTGCAAAGGAGGAGGACGTGTTTTCTCACCAGTCCTACATTGATGTGGAAACAAGCTGTCTCCCTTTTGTCCCTCATTTGCCCTCCCTTTTCCCCATTTTTCTCATCCTGTCATTTTTATTTTTCTCCCAAACTTGGAACTCTGTAAAGACTCTATGGACTCAGGTAGAAAGAAACATCTTAAGAGGTCTAGCTTTGGAGTTAAAAAAAAGAGAAGCAACCATAATACCCCTTCCTAGATGGGCTGCAAAGAAGAAAGAAACTAAGTCACAAGGTGAAAATTGACCTCAGGACACAGCAACACTGAGGGAGGAGCAGAGCTTGATCTCCAAAAGTTCCTTGGACTATTCCCAGAGCTTAGTGGGCAATTAGGCAGGAGGCCCAGAAGTGTGGAGTGGGGCTAGTGGGATATATAGGGCTGAAAATCCCCTTCACCTAATAAGGAAAGAGTTTGGGAGGAGAGGAAAAGCATTATTAGTTACTAGGGTTCCAAGCCGTTGCCACCTGACTCTGGATGCAAATCCATTCTACTTATAGCAGAAGACAAGTACAGTGGGTAAGGGGGAGACCTGAGCAGCTGGCTACTTTGGAATCTGCCCAGACAACTCCCTGGATAGAATGGGGAAGGGCAATTGGAAAAGGAGCAGGGAAGGAAGAGAAGAGTCATGCTTCTGCAGCCAGAGAAGAAAAACAACATCTAGAGAAGGTTGCATGGGTGGGAGGAGAAGCAAGAAGACAAGATAGCTGCTTTAAATATTTGAAGAGGCTTTATACTGAAAAAGAGAGACACGTACTCTTCCTCTTAGGAATTTTAGAGGAGAGAACAAGACTTACAAGTAGAATGATAGCATTTGAGCCTCAGAGCAACCCTATGGGTCAATTGTAAAATCCACAAGGAAGACACTGGAGGACACCATTCTAGATGGTCTAGGTATTTACAAAACTGCCATTACAGTAGTATAGAAATGATTTTCTATATTTTACAGATGAGGAAACTAAGGGTCAGAGAGGTTCACTGTTCCATTGTCCCCTAGGTAATAAGTGTCAGAAATGGGATGAGGACCTAGGTCTCTCCTGACTTCAAATCCAATAATCTTCTCACTACTTGATATCACTTCTTGAAAAAAAAAAGAAAAACAACTACCTTACTTTCTGTCTTAGTATCAGTTTTAAGATAGAAGAACAGCAAGAATGTATTACTAGTCACTCTAGCCCATCCTCCACACAAAAAGTGATCCTTGAAAGGTTCGTGTCTAACCAGGTCACCCCCTACGCAATAAACTCTAATGTCTCCCTTTTGCCCTCAAGATCAAATATAAAATCCTCTGCAATTGGGGTTGTGACTTGCCCAGGGTCACACAACTAGGGAATTATATTACTTTTATGTAATTTGCAAGAAGGCAGAATTTGAATTGATACAATGAAGAGGAGTCTAGAAATTTGAACTACTTGTGAGCTGTTACCTAAGTTAATGATTCCCTGTCACTGGAAATATTCAAACAGGAGACAGATGACCAATTGTTGGGAATTCCTGGCAATGAGGAGATGGACCCCTTGAGAGCCTATGATTTATAATTCTCCAAGATTTATGTTTCCAGGTTGGCAAAAAGCACTCCTTAATATTGTTGCTTGGTGTTGGTGAAGGATTAATGTAAGGGACCCTGGAGGGAAAAACATCATAATTTAGAGGTGGAAGGAGGTTCCTATTGAAACAATCAGATTGATTCTGTGTCTTTTTAAAACTGATCCTATTTACAATTAATTGATTTTAGCCTATAACTACCTAAGTCATTATTCGTTGCCTCTGAATTTAATTTAGAAATTTAGCTGACTTGTAATGAGTTAAGTTTAGAAATCCAGTTCTATTAATCACTGTTCTATTCCCATATCAAAGAAATCTGTTACCCTTAAAGGATACAGGTGGACACCAAAGAATCTGACCTAGTATCTTTATACCACCGTGCTCTCCTTCAAGGATGCTCTATTTGTTATCCAAAGATGTCTGGTTTGCTATCTGTGTCCTTGCAGAGGCAGCTAGACTCAAAAAATAAAAATTTCTAAGTCTCAAGAAAGAGGGCTTACACCAGCCAATCATATTTTCTTCCACCTATGACACTAGCTTTCCTATTTCCTGTACTCTCCAAAACTATAAAAAGTACTCTTTACCCCAAACCTAGGCTTGGCTTTGCTGGAGAAGCTGAGGTCCTATTTAATGGTAAATTCACATCTTATTAACAAATTGATTATGCTTGGATCTTTGTGCCTCAAGCTACCTTAGTTTTTTAAACTGTTCTATACTATAGAATAAACCTATGTCCTAATATTGACTCTTTGATCCAAGGGCCATTTTTTTCCTTAGTTAAATAAGGGATTTGGCTAGATAATCTCTAAAGTCCTTTGATTGCCTAAACTCCATGAGTACAGGTACATGCAGAAGTGTTCTGTAGCTATGTTGTACAGACTGATGAGAGGCATTTGTTAAATTTACAACTTGGAAATCAGCAAACACAACAAATTATGTCTTTATTATTTTGTTAATTGACTAGATTTAAGAAAATGATGGAGAAAATATTAATAATGCAGATTAAACTTAAAAGTATGTCCTAGGTCACTTTTTTCCATAGAGTTATTATTAAACATTTACCAGCATAGTGCTAATTTTATGTAATTTAATAGAATTTCAGCACTGAAAGAGACTTCAAGAAAATAAAAATAGGCTTTAGAACTAAAAGGGGACTGGAAAGGAACTCTCCCCTTTTTATTGACAAAGGAATGAGCACTAGAAAAGTTAGATGACTTGCCCAACTTTACACAGGTTTAAAGATAGGTCCTTCAGCTTTAGTCATCAATACTGCCTAACAAGGGATCCTCCAGCAGTTCTCATAAAAAAATAAAAAATAAAAAGATCTAGAGGGTGAAGAGGTTAATATATTACAAACTCAATATGATTCCACAGTGAAACCCAGCAGCAAACAAAATAAAACACAAAAAACAAGTAACCCAATCTCCAATCATTTTGTTAACAGAAACCCAATGTCCAGAAAGAGGGAAATGATAGTCCCAATGGATTCTGCCCTGGTCAGACCACTCCTGGAATACTTGATTCTATTTGGGCCTGGCATTCTGGGAAGGATTTTGATAACAGATCCTCCAGGGAATAGTAAACAGAATGTTGGAAAACTAGAGACATAAGAGAAGCCGATGAAGGAATTGGGGATGGATAGTTTGAAGAAGAGGGGACTTAGGGGAAGGCAGGATCACTGAACATTTCAAATATTCTCATATAGAATTCACTTTATAGCAGTTGGCTCAGGAGAGTACAAAGCACTTGGAGGAAGAGGGAGAAGTGGCAGAGATAGATTTAGGTTTCATCTAAAGAAAAAATTCCTGACCACTATTCCTTTCCAAAAAGGACAGCTTGGGGAGGCAGTGGGTTCCCAGGTAGTCCTTCAGCATAAGCTAGGTTATCTCTTAGCAGAGATGGAGAGAGAATTCCTGTTCAAGCATGGATTGGGCTCAGTAACCTCAAGATCTAGGTCAGCTCTAAGTCTCTGTGATCCTATGCTTTGGTTATTTTCTATCTGAAGATCCCCAACAGGGAACTTACCAGTCCATCCTCTATTCAAATGACTAAGTAATCCTCATAAGGCTCAGGTCTGACCAGGTCATTCCCCTATTTAAAAACTCTAATGGCTCCCTTTTACCTCCAGGATCAAATATAAAATCCTTGATTTAGCATTCAGAGGCCTTCATACCCTGGCTCTAAATATCTTTCCAGTCTTTTTAGTCCTTGCCCACATCCACACATCCTATGATCCAGGGACACTGACCTCCCTGTCTGTTCCTTGCATAAGATGCTGCATCTCTGGACTTCAGACATTTTTATAGCTGTTTTCCATGCCTGGAATGCTCTTTCCATCTTCTAGCCTCCCTGGCTCCCTTTGAATTCCTGATCAAATCAAATCTTCTACAAGAAGACTTTTCTCATTCTCCTTAATGCTAATGCTTTCCTTGGATTAATTATCTCCAGTTTAACTTGTATGTATCTTGCTCGTACATAGCTATTTATATGTTGTTTCCCCCATTAAAATGGGAACTCCTTGAGATCAGGAATCATTTTTAGTCATTCTTTGGATCCTCAGAGCTTAGCAAAGTGCTTAGTACCTAGTAGGCACTTGACAAATAACTGTTAAATTAACATAGGAGAAGAGAGAGGAATAATAATAATTTTGTTATTATTATTAACATTGGAATCATCATCATCATCATTTCTTTGCTTAAATGCTAGCTATATTTTCTGCTTAAATGCTAGCTATCATTTTATCATCATCACTATTATAACTAGTGTTCATATAGAACTTTAAGTTTTATAAAGTGCTTTGCATATATATTACTTCATTTTATCCTCATGGCAACTTTAGGAGGTAGGTGCTAATATAATTCTCATTTTACAGTTGAGAAAACAGAGAGGAAGATAGAGTAAATGACTTGCACAGAGTCAAAAAGCTGGTAAGTGTCTGAAACTGGATTTGATCTCAGGTTTTCCTGAATCCAGAAACAGTGCTGTATCTCTTGGACCACTGTCTATTTTGTATTCTTGGAGGTTAGCATGGTGTCTTGTATGTGGAAGGCACTTAGCAAATGTTTATTGCCTATCTGACTGACAATCCACTCTCTTTCTCCTGTTCCCTCTCTCTTTCTTGCAACCCTGGCATCCTCTTTGGGACAATCCTAACGGTCAGTGGTTTTTTGTTTATATTGTTTATGTTTATATTATTTATATCAGCCTGTCTTCTTGTCTATACCTTCTATCCTGGTTTTGCCCTACACAATCAAGCTAAACAAGATGAATCCCTCTTTTAGATGACCAATCCACAAACATTTGAAGATGGCCACCATATCTTCTCCATTCCAAAACATTTCTTTCAATTGTTCCTTGTGCAGCATGATTTTGAGTCCTTCTCCCCAACCTGAATAATCTCTTTACTTACAGCAATTGGATGATGTTCTAAAACAGAGTACCC
The DNA here is from genome assembly GCF_016433145.1 of Gracilinanus agilis. Classification (NCBI taxonomy): domain Eukaryota; kingdom Metazoa; phylum Chordata; class Mammalia; order Didelphimorphia; family Didelphidae; genus Gracilinanus; species Gracilinanus agilis. The sequence goes on from NC_058133.1 coordinate 78,171,142, forward strand.
AGAGCTGAAAACAATGATCCAAAAGTTGTCAGACCTGGTCAAAGTGCCAGGGGACTACTCAACTCTCTAATTCTAGACACTACTCTTCTAGTAAGACAGTCTAGTTTTCATCACTTTTTTTGGCTACCAGATCACTTTCACAGCTGACTCATACTGAATTCAAATACTACTAGAATGATCCCTAAGTCTCTTTCATAAAAACCAATTTTTTTTTCATGGCAGATGGGTAGTCACTGTACCTCATACCATTTTAAGTAATATAATAGACCTCAGAGCAAATAAGATCAACCTCAAGCAGAATTATATATTGGGAAAATTCCTTTATGGTGCCATTCTATATCCTTCACTAACTACCATTTATAACTCTCTCATCCTTTTTTTCTGTCACTCAGTTAAGAGTGTACTCTGTACTAAGGCTAAAGATAAAAAGGCAAAAAACAGTCCCAATCCTTACAAAATTTACAGTCTAATGGGAAAAGCCAACACTTGGAGAAAAGTTGAAAGGAGGGAATGGGGAAAGGGAGTAGGGTGGGAATTCACCATGAAGCTGGTTAGGAAATAAGGCAATGCTGCCTTGCATCCTTAAACAGAGAATATGGACCAAGATCCCCACTTTCCACCCTCCACCTTCTCCAATGAGAAAGAGGGAGGGAATTCAGGGGAAGGGGGTATAGATGAGGCATGAGGCCTTGAGTTGATATGATCTTGGAGGAAGTGGAAGTTCCTGAAATTCAGAGGAGTGAAGACAAGGAAGAAGCTTTTTTTTTTTTTTTCCCTCACCTGACCCTCTAGGAATCCTTGCAAAATCTCTTTTGTCTGTCTGAAAGAGGCTTCCTGAAAGTAGGCCAAGGCCTCCCAGATAATTAAGGTATTAGTAGAGTGGAGCTTTAGTTTTAACTTCTCCCAAGGGATATTTGCCCTTAAACAAGGAAAGAAACCCAAAGGAATAAAGTGCTAAAAGGGGTATGATAAACACCTAGATAATTATTCTAAGGTAAGGGAATCTGCAAGTCATCTTTTTGGGATGGAAACCCTGTCCTTACAACATTAAGATAATTCTTTTTTTAATGATATTTATTTATTTATTTTTAATTAATTCATTTATTTATATATAAATATTTTTCCACAGTTACATGATTCATGTACTCTCCCTCCCCCTTTCCCTCCCCTCCTCCCAGAGATCACAAGCAATTCCATGGGGTTATATGTGTATTATTTATTTTCATATTATTCACATTTATAATAGAGTCATCTTTTAAAACAAAAACCCCCAATCATATACCGATAGAACCAAGTGATAAATCATATATTTTTCTTCTGCATTTCTGCTCCCACAGTCATTAAGATAATCCTTGAATGAAAAATATTGGCTAGCTAGAATCTCAAGGCTCTGAGTAGTCAATATGCCTCTCCTGTGTCCAGCATTAGTGCAGTCCCTAGCACATAGCACATAATTAATAGGTACCTGTTGTTTGATTGATTAATGTCTCCTGAGACCCATCTAACACATATTTAAAGGCTGTGAGGTATATTAGAGAAGGGATCTACCAGGAGCAACTGGATTAGTTCTATACCTGGTAAGGGAATGGAGAATTGTTCAAGAAAACTGGCAAAGAGTCTAGGGAGCTGTTGGGATCTAATGGAATTCCCCATTGGAGGGGCCAATCCCTTGCTGCTCCCTCTCTTCTCCTACTTTTCACTTCTCTCTCATCCCTACCCCTTCAAAGTTTGGTCATATGTTATGCCACCTGGAAGGCACGGGTGGCAGCCAGGACAACGATGGGGCAACAGAAGAAATTGGAGCTGTCTGAGAGAGATGCCAGGCCTCGTAGAGGACAAGAAAAGAAAGCCAAAGGCCTCTGGCTATTTCTATCTCTTTATAGATTCTAGGTCTGCCTGGCAAGGTCCCCAGTGCCAAATTTGAAATCTGCAGAGCTCATTCACGAGAGTAGGGAGGTCAGACAGGCGATGGACCCTTCCTCCATGCCACCCCCTGCCCCACCTCCCGACACACCCCCAGCATCCCTCGTCATCACCCTAAGATAGCAGGGCCTCAGGACCAGAGAGAGAAAGGTCAGTGGACTTAAATAGCTGCAGGATCTATAGCACTTATGCTTTCATGGACCAACGAAGCAGATTTGGAGGAGGGAAGGTGATAATTCCATGACTCCATCTAAATATGTGAGCCTGGATTGAGGCCTCCTGGAACGGATTTAAAGGATCCAGCAGATGGAGTGCCCACGAGCTGAGACTACAGTTTATTCCCTTATATAAGAGGACAAAACATCTTTTCTCAGCCAGGAGAGTCAATAACTCTCCTCACTGACTCTGGGACACATTCATGAATGACAAACTTTGAACTATGGAGAATTCAAAAATAATAGATTTTGTCCCCATCCTCAAGGAACATCTTCAAAAGAATGGCTGCATAAGTCAATTTGGGGCAGGGGGCGGAGTATTATATCTCTTGGGCATCTCTTTTGCACTTCCTAGTAATTCTTCACCCAGTTGCCAAAATAATCTTCCTAAATGCATTTTTTAGCCACGTTGTCCCCTTGTTAAAAACCCATTAGTATCTCCCTATTGTTAATAGGATCAAATACAACCTCCTTCTCCAGGGATTTTTTTTTAAAGAGAATACCAGATCCCACTGTATTTATTATTTATCCACTATTAAACAACATTCTCTTATCCAGGGATTTAGTACCTTTTACAGTCTGGCTCCAACCTACCTTTCCAGTTTTATTTCCTACCACTCTTAACACTTTCAAACCAGGAAGAAGCACTTTCTGTGCTTCTAGAAGTGTGTGGGATACAAGGTGAAAGCCTGGAGAACAAAAGAGTGAGTTATTCACTCTTGGCCTGTCCTCACTCTGGAGTGAGTAGCACTCACTGATTCCCAACTCTTCCTTTCAACTTAGCTTTTCTTTAGAGAAAGCTCTTTGGGGTTCTTTTTAAACTAAACTTTAAACAGGTTTCTTTTAAATGTGATGTAGGAAGAACAAAGAAACCCGAAGCAGATGGCCTCAGAAGAACTAACCAGCTTTTTCATCCTTTTTCCTCCACCAGGAAATCCTTAGTTTGAGTTCTGCCTAGGTTTTGGGCTGCATTCATTTGGTCTCCCTACTTTGGGGAAGCTACAAAATGTGAATCAATAATAACTCTCTTGTTGCCCTGATCTCCCAGTTTCACTAAAGCACAAGAAACCCTTTAATAAAGATAATTTAATAAAATAACAAAATGTCTTGGATAAAGTCTATCAATTCTTCTCCCTAGGTACCCTTATCACCTATTTGCCCCACTACTATGAGCAACATTTCCCCCAGGGATACACACAAACCATTAATTTATCAAACAATTATGTGTCTTAGAGAAAGTGGTTTCTTTTGAAACAGATAGCAAAACAGAAAACAAACACTCTTTCACAAGCATTGGCAAAGAGGGACTAATCACTCCCTCTACTTCTAAAAGTAGAAGTTCTTAATCTAAGGTTTATGAATTTGTGTTTAATTTTTTAAATTTGATAACTATATATTAGAATAATAAGTTTTCTTTGCAATCTGATGCATTTTATTTTAGGCTTGAAAAATATTATTCTGAGAAGAGATGTGTAGGCTTCACAAAAGGGTCCCGGACACCAAAAAGATTAAGCACCTTTACCCTAGAGAGAATGAAAGAGAAAAAAAAAGGCAGAAGATGAACAGTGCAATTTTCCAAGTTCTATCTTCACAGTTTTGTATTCTACCTAAGCTGCATGGGCATAAGAGGTTTTGGCAAGGGTAGGAATAGTACATACTTCCTCACATAATCTCACCTGCTCCACTCTAAACCACGGTAGCTCCCTTTGGTTCCCTGGATCAGGGAACAGGGACACACATAGGGAGCAACATGGTGGGTCTCTGTCCAGTTTAGATATGTAAATGCTCTTCACCAATCAGAAGGCCAAAATTCTAGGACAGAAGCTTGGAGCGCCATGTTGGAAGTAGAGCAATGGACTCTGATTCAAATCTCCCATCTGCCACTTACTGTTTTTTGGACTTTGTGCAAGTCTCTGGGCTTCAATTTCTTCATTTATTAGATGAAAGTTTCCATCTCTAAATCTGTGATGTTATTTCCCCAACTTCCTAACTTGAAAATGATCTCTCCCTCCTCAGATATTCTCAGGACACTTGGCCTCCATGTACTTGTCACATTCTGTCCTTCACTATGCAGATTTGTGCATGTATCACTTACTTCCTATTTGATTATAAACTCCTTGAAATAAGGGATTCTGCTATTTTTCCACCACTTCATTCTCTGGGCCTATCATAGTGGGACCTTACATTTGGTTAGGGTTTAATAAATATTTGTTGAATTGAATTTAAAATTCATCAAACTGACAACTTCTCAGGAAGTTGTAACATGAGAATGCTTGTAATCATAAAATTTTAGAACCGATGGTAAACTTGAAGGCAATGTGGTATAACAGGAAGAGACCTGGCTCTAGAATCAGAGAACCATATTTCAAATCCTGCCTCTGATACTTAGTACCTGTATGACCCTGAGTAAGTCAACTATCCTCCCTTGGCCTTGGCTTCTTTATCTGTATAATATAGAGATTAGACTAGAATATGTCTAATGGCCCTTCCAGCTCTAAATCTGTGGTATGTAGCATCCTATAGTATGGATTCTTTTTTAGGTGTGAATTGGATTGGATGTCCACTGAGGTCCTTTCCAACTTTGGGATTCTGTGAATTAGCAAAGGGAAAAACAGTTCTCTAAAACTAGTAAGAGAAAGAGGGAGACATCAGCTAGAAACATCAATGTTTCTTTGAGTCTCTAGATCTTCTGGGAAAGTGTTATTTTGTTTTCATGTGTGGTTTGGAACTCTAAGTGGATTTGGTTAAGGTGGTTGGGATGTTCAAGGAAGTAAAGGGTCAGGGAAGTTAAAAGGTAATCACTCCTTGGTTCCAAAAGGAAAGAAATGTTAACAGTTCCATTTCAGTCCTGCTCTGCTCAGCACAACTCATCTCTGCTTACAGAAACATTGTTCAAGAAGCCCCAGAACAAGTCTTTTGTATAAAGACCAAGAGACAAGGACTAAAGAAAATAGGTACAGCATAATTAGTCTTAACTGCCTTGGTCAAGCCTTATTTTTCACTCTTCAACATCTCTCTCTTTTTTTTTTTAATAAAAAACTCTTATCTTCTGTCTTTGAATCAATAGTAGGTATAGGTTCCAAAGCAAAAGAGGTGTAAGGATCAGACAATTGGGGTTAAATGACTTGCCCAGAGTCATACAGCTAGGAAGTATATGAGGTCAGATTTGAACCCAAGGCTTCCTGTTTCTGGATCCTGGTTTCCTATCCACTGAACCACCTAGCTGCCCCTTCCACAATAGCACTTTCTGTAATAATATTCATTACCTATACCTTCCATCTGCCTGCTTTGCAAACAAAAGGGTCTAACTGATGAAAAGTCCCTCAGAGAACTAACTGGGCTTCAGTGGATTTTTAAACTACATCTAAACCCCTAGGACATTTCTTTTCTTATCTCTAAAAAAAAAAGAAAAAAAAAGATGAAGAAGAAAGAACAATAGTGGTGTCAAACAAATAGAAATAGGGACTGCTAAATATACATAAAGATCACTGGGAATGCATTTTGACTTAGAAAACTACATATTAACATTATCAATGTTCTGTTACATTTTTACTTATTTTGTAAAATATTTTCCAATTACATTTTAATCTGAGTCCCACTCTCCTCTCAAGCATTTGGCCCAATGTTTGAAACCTTTGGTGTACAGTCAAACATTAAGCACTTTACTCAAACAGAGGATTTTTAAGTAAGTTGCCTAACTGTCAAGCTATCACATCTATCAATATCAAAAAACTGATATTGAAGAGTCTATGACCACTTAGACTTGGATGAGGATGGGAAGGAAAGAAAACTAGCATTTAATGAGTTCCTGCCACTTGTCAAGCCCTGTGCTAAAAACTTTACAAATATTCTCATTTGATTGTTGGGATAAATATAAATTAATGGTCCAGCTTTGTAAAAAAAATATCAAGAAATTAAGCATATAAATAGTTTCATCCTCTAAAAAAAATGGTATACAACAAATTTCTACTTGTTAACTTGAAGGGCAAGCAGCTAACAGATCTATTTTTATTTTTAACCAGTATAACATGGAAAATGGCAGGGTAGAATTCCTGCAAGATACAGGGTCAAGCCTCACCCAGAGTTCTCCAGGGAGGGGTCCCATTTTCCATGTTACACCGGAGGTAGTCAATGTTTCTAAATGGGCAAAGGTATTGTTGGTTGAGTGAAGTTCCAGTCTTGCTCTTTCAAACCCTTCCACACACACCAAGTAGTCAAGTTTCCAGAATAAGACTGATTATTCTTCCCTTCAGGGTTCTAGGGGTACTCCTAGAGAGTATGTGTCTTCTCTATTGCCACATTCTCCCCTTTAACAGCCCATGATTAGTGCCCAACTATCATTAAAACTAGGAACACCAATTAGCTTTTACAAAGGAATGTTTATGGAGAAAATATATTTAGAAGAGAAGTACAAATTATTCCCCTCTCACTCTTGCCAACAGCTGGGGGTTACACTCTCCCTATGCTACCTCTTCTGTCTTTGGAGAGCTTCAACTTTAAAGCAAGTCCTATACAGTATCTTCTCCACCAAGCTCATTTCCAAATGTGGCATAACTAATGAATTGCTGTTATAGCCTTTTGGCTACTTTCAATTCAATATTATCCTGGATCAACAAGGTCACTCAGGACTTGGATTCTCATTGGGCTTGGCCATCTAGAAAATCTGACAGGGATTCCAGCTCCTGGACCTTTGGTTTCTTGATCTCTTGACCTATGGAAACTAACAAAATCACATTTTCCTCTAAAAGTCTTTCACCTCAGAGCAAAAAAGAAGAAATACAAAGCAAAAAGCAGATCAATATTCCTGGGGAAAGAGGAGATAAACATTTATATAGTACCTACTATGTACCAGGCATTAGACCAAGTGATTTTTTTTTTGTTTTAAATATGATCTCATTTGATGCTAACAACTACCCTGGGAGTTAGATGCTATTATCACTCCCATTTTAGAATGCAGGAAAAAGAGGCAAACAGAGAGTAAAGTGACTTACTTGCCCTGGGTAACATAGCTATTAAGTGTTGGAGATCAAATTTTAACTCAGATCTTCCTGATTCCAAACCCAAAGCTTTAGCCACTTAACCACCCAATTGCCTTCAATTGGCCATAATGGTCCAATCATCAACTCAAATTGGTAGGACCAAAGGCTACATGCATTATTTTCTCCCTGGACCTAGTCAGATTGAGGAATAAACCTGTGATGCCATAGTCAAGGAAGTAAAGAGGAGAGAGATTGGTTCATAAGGTCCTGACTCTCCTAACATTCATCATGGAAGTTTCTCATTCTAGCATAAAGACTTGGGAAGAAGTATATCAAAAGCAAACATAATCAACTGCAGGAAAGCAGATACAATCAGCTGCAGGAAAATCTAGAACCTTTCCCCTCTTCCCCACAAAACCTCAACTATATCTTTTTTAAACCCTTACCTTGCATCTTAAAATCAATACTATGTATTGGTCCTAAGGAAGAAGAATGGTACAGGCTAGGCAATGGGGGTTAAGTGACTTGCCCAGGGTCACCTAGCTTGGAAGTATCTGAGGCCAGATTTGAACCTAGGACCTCCCATCTCCAGGCCTGGCTTTCAATCCACTGAGCTACCTAGCTGCCCCAACTATATCTTATTAAAAGCTCCTTGGAGAAAAATCCAGGTCCTGGGTTATTGTTCTCTATCATTTGGCTTTAGTGTTAATCACACAATAGTGGAATACAGATCATTAACTCTGGAGTCAAATCCTTCTCCTGATGCTTTCTAACTATGTGGCCTCCTGCAAAGTCAGTAACCCTACCTGAATCTCCATTTCTTCTTCTGCAAAATGGAAGAGATGGACTAGACAGCCTCCAAAGTCCCTTCTAGGTTGAAATCTGTGGTCCTATGCCCTTTGGCAATTTATCATCACCATTTGAGGTTAGAGCTAGAAGAGAGAATAAGAGGTCATCTAGAAAAGTTATTTGTCACACAGTGAATTAAATTAGTAGCCCTGACCCTCAGTCTAATCCTTCTTATAAAATATAATACTATCTTCCATCCACAGTTAGCATTTGTCAAGAATTACGCCACTTTACTTTCAAAGGACAAATTAGTACTGCTTATTCCGAATATAGGTCATTCACATGTTTGATACTCAGTGGAGACTAAGAATATAACCTCTTCTTCCTAGCTGTGTGACCCTGAGCAAGTCACTTAACTCCCATTGCCTACCCCTTATTGCTCTTCTTCCTTGGAATCAATAATTCTAAGATGGAAGGTAAGGGTTGAAAAAGAAAATAATATAATGTCTTGGCACTTTGATCTCATTACAGTTGGCACTACTCTCTCCATATTGTTGTGAGTGTCATTTCATTGCCATAGTTACTAAAGACCCAGAGAAAAAAGCTTTTGCTACCAAAGTCCTTGGCACTGTCAAATAGTTCAATATCATATCTTTTTAATGAAAATAAAACTACAGAAGCTTTTGAGGGAGAAACTCACTATTTGACAAAAACTGCTGGGAAAACTGGAAAACAAGTGTGGCAGAAACTAGGCATAGGCCAGCATCTTACGCCATACACCAAGATAAAGACAAAAGAGATACTTGATCTTAGAAATAAAAGGTGACACCATAAGCAAATTAAGGGAACATAGAAAAAGTGTGCCTATCAGACTTAAGGATAAGGGAAGAATTTATGACCAAACAAGGTATATAGAACCCTGTGAAAATGAAATAGATAATTTTGACTACATTAAATTTAAAAATTTCTGGAAAAACTAAACCAATGCAACCAGTATTCGAAAGAAACAACAAACTGGGGAAGCATCTTTATAGCAAGTATCTCTGACAAAGGCCTAATCTCTCAAATATATAGAGAACTGACTCGAATTTATAAAACAAAGTATTCCCCAATTGATAAATCGTCAAAGTATATGAATAGGCAGTTCTCAGAGGAAGAAATTAAAACTATCTAGTCATATGAAAAAATGCTCTAAACACTACTGATTAAAGAAATGCAAATTAAAACAACTCTGAGATACCATTTCACAACTATCAGATTGGCTAATGTGACCAAAAAGGAAAATGATAAATGGAGGAGATGCGGGAAAATTGGAACACTAATATACTATTGTAGAACTGTGAAATAATACAACCCTTCTGGAAAGCAATCTGGAGCCACATCCAAAGAGCCATAAAACTATACATATTCTTTGACCCAGAAAGACCACTATTAGTTCTGCATCCCAAAGAGAATAGGGATAAGGGAAAAGGACCGTACCTGTGCAAAAATGTATTTGCCAGCTCTTTGTAGTGGCAAAGAATTGGAAACTGAGGGGGTGCCCATCAACTGGGGAATGGCTAGACAAGTTTTAGTATGCATTTGTAATGGAATACTATTGTGCCATAAGAAATGATGAACAAGATAAGTTCAGAAAAACCTGGAAAGACTTATATGAACTAATGCAAAGTGAAGTGAACAGAACCAGGAAAACACTATACAGTAACAGACATATTTTACAATGATCAACTGTGAAGGACTAAACTATTGTCAGCAAAACAAGTTTCCAAGATATCCACAACAGACTCACATTAAAAAATGCTATCCAAAGCAAAAGAAGGAACTTTTGGAGTTTGTCTGCAGATCAAAATATGACATCTTCCACTTTATTTCCTTCATGAGTTTTTTTTATTATATGTGTGATATATATCTTCTGTCATAGCATATGGAATTATGTATTTGCATGAAAGCCTTGGTATAACCTATATCAGACTATTATAATCTTGGCAGTGGTAGGGGAGGGAGGATCTGAATCAGAAAATATCAGAAAATATTTGTCAAAAATCATTTCTACATGTAATTGAAAAAAATTAACAAAAACAAACAAAAAACCTTTATTGTTAAAAAAAAGTGATAAAGGAAAAATAACTCCTATAGTCTCTCAGAAAAAAAAAAAAGAAGAAACATTTTAGCATGGACCATAAGACATTCCTTCTGTCTTGCACTTGAAATCTATGATTATGAGCTCCTTAAGAGCAAGGACTATCTTACTTTTTAATTTGTATCTCTAGTACTTAACATGAGTACTATGTATGTACTAAGTGCTTAATAAGAATATTTTCATTAATGTTCATGTGTAGGTGTTTTGTCCAGGCTTGTCATTTCTTTGTTGTCAGAAACTCCTAACATCTACTCTTCCCAACAGTAAAGATCAGCAACTTGCCAACACCTAACTGTCTTAGAAAGTTGCCTGGGTCCCTGAGAGCTCTCTAGCTACCTACATGCAAACCTCTCATCTCCATTTTACTGGTGGAAAAAAAAAAACACCACACACACACACACACACATACACACACACACACACACACACACACACACACACACACACACTGAAATTTTCTAAGTTGTCCAAGACATAGAAATTCCCAGTAATGGCTATAGAACCAGTAGTCTCATCTCATGAGAGGCAGTATGGACTTGTGGAAAGGAACTTGAGATTTGAGTTCTGAATCTGCCTCTTCTCATATTTACACCTTATCTGAGTGATTTAGGCTCTCTTAGATTCAATTTCTTTATCTGTAAAGTTGGATTAGTACTTTCACCAACTACTTACCTTACTCATGGGTAAGGAAATGTGAATTCATTTAAAGCAGGTAAGCACTTGCTTACAATTGCTTTACCTGGACTCTCATTACATGTTAATCATGTTAGTTCCACATTTTCCAGCATGGAGACAATTCTTCCTATGTTAATAGAACAAGAACTTGTGACTGAAGGTCAAATGGACAATGTGGTAAGCACTGAATGGAAAATGTATGGGAGAGTGCTTTATAACAATAAAACAAGACATGGAATGAGCAATTGTTATTGTGATTTAATTCATTAAGCTATTGCTGTCTTTAGCTGTTCTCTGGGAAAATCAAATCAGATGTAAACAACTTGTTTTTAGTAGTCCCTTTCTGTTCTAAATCCTAAGATCCATTGTGAACAGCCTGGGAATCTAGGCTACAGAGAAAAGGACAGAGGCAGAGACGGCTAGGTCCGGCCAGTATTCACACAAAAACCACACATGGCTCCCTGGTTAGAAAACTCTGGACAGTGGGCAGAAAGTTGAAGTAACCAAGATGAGCTATTCTAGATTAAATTGATGACATGGAAGGGAAAAGACCCCTGGTATTCTGGTTCTAGAAGTGTATGGACCTCAGAGATCATCTAATCTAAACCCAAAATTTTACAGATGAGCAAGCGGAGGCACAAGTTGGTTAAGAGACTTGTTCAAAATCATTTAAGTTAATGTCAGAGATAGGATTTGACTCTAGGTTCTCCGACTCCATGACAAAGTTTCTTACTAGTTGTACCATGTTGCCTTCTAATGACTATGTTATTATAGTTTATAGTAGTCCATATCAGAAGTGTCAAATATGTCATACATAGTAACACTCCCTAGTACAGCCCAAACCAAATTAAAATGTAATTGGGAAATAGTTAACAAAATAACAAAATTCCAATAGAACTTAGATAATAATATATTGTTTTCTAAGCCAAAACACAGTTCATCTCCTGGATTTCTCACCATGAATCGATTGATTGGTTTCTACCAGAACCTCCCTTTTTGGGAGGATACTCAAGACAGTCACAGCTTCCTTCCTCTCCAGGCTAGGGTCCTGATTCTCTGGACTTATTGTCTTGAGAGATCATTGGTTTCTAAATGTTCGATTCTAGCCTTTAAGGACTGGTTTTCGGCTTTAATGTTTTGGTTTTCGGCTATAATTTTTTGGTTTTCCTTTTCAATCTGGTCATTTTTGGTCTTCAGTTGACTTGTCTCACTTTCCAATTGCGAAATTCTGCCTTTTAAACTGTTATTTTCTTGCCAGATTTCTTCCATCTTCCTCAGCATTTCATTTTTAAACTCTTCCATAGCTTGTGACCAGCTTTCATTTTTGGGGGGAGGTTTGGGTTTTTGTTTTCCCTCCTCTGGTGTCTGGATTTTCTCTGTGTAGAAGTTGTCCAGTGTTCCAGAGTTTCTCTTGATAGTCTTTTTCTTCTGGACTTCCTTATTGCTGGCCATTGTTAGCCCCACCCCTTTTCAGCTTTGTCTTTGCACTCAGGGTCTGCCTGGGCCTTACAAGCTCTGGGGGGCTCTGGTCTCCTTGTCCTCAGGGTCAGGCCTCCTGGTAGTTCCCGGTCTGCCCCTCTGCCCGAGGTTCCTTCAGCAGTCTTTGGGGCTGCTTCCACAGCCACGCTCAGGTCTGCACCGGGTCCTCACTGGAGGTCCAAGCCTGGGCTGGAGATCCTTATTCCAGCCTAGGGCACTGCCTTTGCCTGCGCTGATGCTCTTAGGGCCTGCCTTCACCCCCCAGAAGGTAGTGAAAGTCTGTGGGCTGGAGATCTTTATTCTCACCTGAGGCAATGCCTTCAGTGCTTGGGAAAGGCTGTGTTTTAGGGGCCTTTGTCCTGGCGTGGACGCTCAGGGAAAGTCTGTGGGTCTCCCCAGCCACCTGGGGTCCCTCCTCTTGCAGCACACAGGTACAAGCTCCGGGGCTGCCAGTGATTATCTGGTTGCCCCAGTCCTGTTTTCACTCTTGTGGTTGGCATTGTGCGAGGTGTGTGATGTGGGGGCTGGGGGAGGGGCTTCTTCCTCTCGCATTTTAGTGAGAGCTGTTTCACCCCTTTATAGTGTGGAAATGCCCCGATTCTGCGTACCTTCAATGCTGCGCCCTGTTGTGGGGTTCCTTCGTTCCTCTGGACTCGTTTTTATTTCCCCTTGAGGAGTTCTGTATGCTTTGGTCAGGAGAGATCGAGCAGCTGCTCCTTACTCTGCCACCATCTTAACCGGAAGTCTCTAGGGTCCTGATTCTCTGGACTTGATCTATCCTGGTCTCTTACTGTCCCCCTCCCACATACCTTTTCAGATTCCTTTACTTCTTTAGACTCCCTCCATTGGAATTAAAGCTCCTTGAGGTCAGGGACTGGCTGCTTTACTTTCTTTCTGCTTGAATTTGACACATAATCAACATTTATTGACTTGCTGATTTAAATGTCTCCTAGCTTTTTCACTGCCTTACTTAAGACATCCTACTTCATACCATACTCATTTATATATTTATTTTACCTCCTTTATTAGATTTTAAACTCCCCAAGGCCAGGAACTGTGTCATTAATATGTGTATGAGTGTGTATATTTGACCAGTACCTAGGACAGAGTTTTACATCTAGTAAGAACTTTTAAAATGCTCTTTGAATTATATTTGATTGAATTCTCTAAGAGATAATGAAGTGGAATGAGGCATATAAAAGCATGGACAAGACTATCGGAGGAGGCTCTCTCCAAAGGTCAGATTTTAAGTGGGCAATTATAAAAACTGGAAGGTTACTCAATGAATGGAAACAGGAAGGAAAGAAAGGAGGAAGGGAGGGAGGGAAGGAAGGAAGGAAGGAAGGAAGGAAGGAAGGAAGGAAGGAAGGAAGGAAGGAAGGAAGGAAGGAAGGAAGGAAGAAAGGAAGGAAG
>NC_058133.1:78194612-78213907 GCF_016433145.1 Gracilinanus agilis
CCTCTGTTCCCTGGTGCCATTACAGGAAGAAGAGAGGGGGGGGGAGAGAGAGAGAGAGAGAGAGAGAGAGAGAGAGAGAGAGAGAGAGAGAGAGAGAGAGAGAGAGAGAAGGGAAGGCAAGGGAAGGCAAGGGAAGGCAAGGGAAGGCAAGGGAAGGCAAGGGAAGGCAAGGGAAGACAGGAGAGACCAAAGGGACAAAGGTATGTCGTGAAGAAGATTCTATGACATGTAGAGAAAGTCTGGAGTCGGAGTGCAGCCTGGAGAGGAATGTAAGTTTATTAAATAGGGTAGTTACATGGTCAGACCTTCACTTTAAAAGAGAAAAAAAAAAAAAAAGCACTTTGGATTGAGAGCCAGGGCTAGAAATGGGACATCTTGGGTTCAAATCTGACCTCTGACACTTCCTAGCTATGTGACCCTGGGCAAGACACTTAACTCCCATTATCTCACCGTTACTACTCTTCTGCCTTGGAACCAATACAAAATATTGATTCTAAGACAAAAGGGTTTAAAAAAAAAAAGCACATTAGCAGCTGAATGGACGATGCCTTAGAATGAAACCTGAGACAATAGGCTATTGAAACAATCCTATGATTTCATCAATTGGGCACTTTCTAGTTATCTAGTTTGCCCATTCCTTGCTTTCCAACTATAGTATTATATCATAGTTAAGTTTCTTTCAGTAATCCTCTGTATTTATATCCCCAACAGCCCAGAATAGTTCCTGGCACATAGCACATACTTAATCAATGTTTGTTGATTGATTAATTGATTCAACTGTAATCAAATCAATTCTGTTATTGCTAACAGAATGAAAAATGCCAGGCAGCTCCTTTATGGCTCCATCCATCATCCTGTTTGACTTCCCAAACAAAAACACCCCAAATAGCTGATATTCCCTTTTTGCTTATATCCCCCCCTCCCTCCCATTAGACTGTAAACTCTTTGAGTTCAGAGACCATCTCTCTTTTGTATTGGTTTCCAGAGCACTTATGGTTCTGATCACACAGTAATCCATTAATAAAACTTTTTTTTCACTCATTCAAAATTCCCATCTTTGTCTCTAATAAATTCTTCACAAGGGTGTACCCAATGTGTTAGAGATCTAACTTCTCACTTTACATGGGCACTGATGAAATACCCAGATTCACTCTCACTACCAACTTCTTTTTGGGTCATATATTTCTTTTTTTTCTTTTTTTTAATTTTAAACCCTTAACTTCTGTGTGTTGACTTATAGGTGGAAGAGTGGTAAGGGTAGGCAACCGGGGTTAAATGACTTGCCCAGGGTCACACAGCTGGGAAGTGTCTGAGGTCGGATTTGAACCTAGGACCTCCCGTCTCTAGGCCTGGCTCTCAATCCACTGAGCTACCCAGCTGCCCCACTGGGTCATATATTTCTTGATAGTATCTTTCACTCCCACTTCACCACTCAATTCTTCCTAGGTAATATATCATAGCCAAGGTTGCTGCTCTCTGGGTAACCTGAACTTTAGCTCTTGGTGGGTCTTCCATGCTTTCCAGTTATGGAGCCTCACTGGAACATTTTGGGGGTTAGGAATATAAGCTTTTGTTTCAGGAAAACTCTTGGTGTCATTAAAGGCACTGGGCAATTGCCCAAAAGCAAGCCAGACAGCTTTCATCCTATTCAATTCTGGTCCCAATTATCAGTGCCATCTGTCCATGATAGATCCCATTTATATTGATAGACCAACTTTATGCGCTTTCCTCACGAATCAAAGAGAAGACAACAGGCCTGGCTCCTCTTTTGGGTTTGAACTAAATTTGTTTAGTTGGGCTAAACTCATTTGCTTGATGATGGATTTCATTTAAGAGTTTCTGAAATGTTCTGGGCTTTAATATAATCAGTAAAATGTCGCCTACATGATCTAGAAGATCTCACTACCAACAGAATATAAAACTCTCTCAGAGTGGGGAATGATTTCATTCTTGTCTTTGTGGCATGTGTATTTGGCACATCATAGGAATTTAAATTTTTGTTGATCAGTTGAATTACAGGGTCTTCTCTGTACTCTTCCGCTTGGGATCTATGCTAGACAACCTCAATGACAGTGGCAAAAATTATTTTTTTTTGCCGGTTTTCTGCCTATTTATAATCAAGTGGAATGAAACAAAGTTCTTTGTTGTATCATCTTTCAAGAAATTTTGTACAATTTTGTACATTTAAACATTTACATGGGATGGTTCATGGATGGGAATCTTTAAGATTTTTTGCTCTATTGGGTAATAGACTTTTCTCTTAGTAGCAATACAACAATCCAGGACATTCCTGAGGGACTTATGACAAAGAATGCTACCTACATTGAGAGAAAGAACTGTGGGAGTAGAAAAGCAAAAGAAAAACTTATCACTTATCACATGTTTATATGGGTATATGACTTGGGGTTTCGGCTTTAAAAGATTATTGCAAAAATGAGTAATATGGAAATAGGTATCAAATGATAACATTTGTACAACCCAGGGGAATTGCTTGTCGGCTCTGGGAGGGGGAGGGGAAGAAAAGGAATCATGTAAACATGGAAAAATATTTTTTAAAATGAAATAAAAATTTTAAATGAAAAAATATTTTTTTGCTCTATTGGGCCCAATTTCTTTTGATAGTCAACAAATGAGCAAAATGGGATCTTTTCATCTTCTATTCAATCAGATAGCCATGACTAAAAGTGTGATCTTCTATAGATTAGGGTTTGAGGGAATCAGCTTCCTTCAACTTTCTGCAAGAATGGCTTTCACATGAGTTGACATTGGTCTTGCATGGGACAGAATTTTGTCCGTGCTATTCTCAGATGAGCATTTAGGGGAGCAGCCGGGTAGCTCAGTGGATTGAGAGTCAGGCCTAGAGACAGGAGGTCCTAGGTTCAAGTCTGACCTCAGCCACTTCCCAGCTGTGTGACCCTGGGCAAGTCACTTGACTCCCATTGCCTACCCTCACCACTCTTCTGCCTTAGAGCCAATACACAGTATTGACTCCAAGATGGAAGGTAGGGGTTTAAAAAAAAAAAAAAAGAATGAGCATTTAGCTTATGAAAGCTAGTTTGTTACCTTATTTTTTTGGTTGAGGACTCCAGGACAGACTCGGGAGGGAAACTGAGGAAGGACAGAAGGGGCAATGAAGAGCTCAGTTGCTTCCCTTGCCTCACCTGAGTTGGGCTAGAAGCACAGGTGTTTTGATGTGTAGGTCAAAGCCTGGTGTGGGGGCCTGACAGGGGAGGCAGGAAGGAACCTTGTGTGTATATATCATCTGCTTGCTGGCTAAGTCATTTGGCACTCCTTAGCCCATCACTGAAGTGCTCTCCTTCATGAAGGGGAATAAACAAGTGGCATTTTTACTCCTACCTTCTGATTCTGGTTTTGTTTGAGTGTGTGGGGCACTGGTAATCAGTTTTTATGTCACACAGTCTCATGAAGATTTTGTAGAAGCTGATATGAGCCGGCAGTTACTTATATTTTCTAAATCTCCGTTATTTGGTAGTAATAAGATATCATGTGGATTAAAAAGTTCCAAGATTTGTAAGGTTGTGATAGCCTTATATAATAGGATCTGTTGAGGGTCCACAACCACATCAGATTTGAAGACCTTGTTAACAAGCTGGGAAAGGTGTTTCCCAACATCTATGCTACTATATAGTAAAAGTGAAATAATCTCTCTTGAGGCAGGTAAGAAAGCTGTTTCGAATTTCCTCATTTGTAAAAATGGAAATAAGCATATCTATCTCTTGGTTTTTTCCTTTTAAAAGAGAATCAATAGATAATATGCATAGAACATATAGATTTTGGAGCTGTCCCCAACCCCTACCCATTAGCTTTATTTTGTGTCTTCTCCCCAGCAAATGCAAGTTGCTTGAGGGCAGGCCTTATCTTTTTTTCCCCCCAGCCTTTAGCACTATGCCTAGCACATGTTGTGGTTCAGTAACTTCAGTCTTGTACAACTCTTTGGAACCCCCTTTGGGGTTTTCTTGACAAAGGTTTGCCATTTCCTTCTCCAGGTCATTTTTACAGATGAGGAACTGGGGCAAATTGGGTTAAGTGACTTGTTCAGGGTCATACAGCCATTAAGTGTCTGAGATTATACGTGAACTCAGGAAAATGAGGCTTCCTTATTCCAAGCCCAATGTTCTATCTACTGTACCACCTAGCACACTGTAGGCACTTAATAAGTGCTTATTGACTATTGTTACTTTTTCAACAAACCAGAGTAATAGACTTCCCTTTTAAAGACTCAAGCTCAAAAGAAGTCTTTTTCTTTTTTAATATTCCAGTTGCCTTGAGAGTAAGAGTTTGCTTGTTTTCTTATTAAACAAACTAGGAATAAATTGGCTTGACAAAAACCTAACTGGACAATTGCAGTCTTGGGATACAGCTTAAAAAAGCCAAGTTTAGTGCCAACAAACCAAATCAATAAAACCCTTGCTGAGCACACAGTAGTGGCATATGCTGTCTGGATTCCCAAGTTCCTTTTTAGACTTTGGACTTTATTGGGCCAAGTGTCTTGTGTCAAAAAAGGGAAGGAAGGATTCATCTAAAACCTCAGCCTTAAGAACTGGGACTGGTTGCCAAGAACAGTACTCTTAGCACCTACTGCTTAATCAGACCACTTTCCTCCCTGGGTTTGTGGCTATGCCTAACTGACTTCTTTATCTTTTAACCTGAAATTCAACAGATCATGTGTCCTGATAAGAGGAATGGGTTGAGTTCTTCAAACTACAATAGTCCAGGAAGATCTAGTTAGTTCTGTCGGTAAGACTGAAGGTGTGGCTACCTATTCAATTAGTCACTGATAAAGTTATCAGTTAACTCAAAAGTCTGTTGAACCACAAAACACACCTTAGAAACACAAAGAAATTGCCTGGTGATGGGAGCTTCCCAGGTAAGGGTGGAGATGGCAATTCTCTATTTTCATTCAGACTATATTAATATTCCTTTCCACAAGAAAGCCAATTGGAACCAGTGCAATGACCTATAATGGGGATGTCTACTGAAAAGCACTAAAAATTAGCCAAGATTCTGGAAGGATGAGATGGCTAGGTGACTGGGTGAGCAGACATGACAACTTTGGACAATAAATCACATTAACCTCACTTAAAAAATATTTTTTAAAGATATCAATGGCAGAAAAGACACACAGGTTACAAGTTTAGTCAGCAAAAGCTAGAGGGAATAGAGGATGCCTAGAAAGGCAATCCTGACCCCTTCTAAAGATCAGACCTAGAACACACTGAACAGACTGGACAGCTTGGGCAACGCCATCCACTCTGTGGATGTAATCACAACCTGTGGGATTTCAGTTTATTACTTCCTTTACTCATCTCTATTTTCCATCACATGCCATAGTAAGAATATTGGGACTGGGAAACAGAATGGGTTCACAGAATTTAGAGCTACAATTTGTCCAATCCCATCCTACCAAGGCAATTAACTTCCCGAGTCCAAATCCTCCTTTCAGGATTTAGTTCAGGGAAGGGACTGCTTTTCTTGTTTCATGCCAAGCTAAGAAAATTTGAGTTTAAATATCAACCACAAATTCCAATGAGAGTCGTTTTCAAGTTAAGTTACAATACCTAGGGGTCAGACTGCCTAGAAGGCAAAGCCAAGCCTCTACGGGACACCAACATTCCCAGGACAAGTACTTTCTGAAGAAATGGGATTAAGGTTACACAAATATCTATCACAGAGGCAAGAACATTTCAGGTAATTTTAATGATAAGACTTCTGGTTTAACAGAGGTAATATGACCTTTTTTCTCTGAAATGACAACTGCATCCCTAAGCACTACAGTGAGATAATCGTAGACAATTCTCTAGTTCTCAAAAAGCCAGCACTCCCAAGCAGCAGTTTAGTACTTGGAATTTCTCATTTGAAGGGCAAGGGCTGGAGGTGAATGAGGGCCTTTTTGTGTGTCTGTAAAGGGCAGAGTTGTATATAGGGCTATACTAAACTTGGTGAGAATGTCAATGGAAAGGAATCTATAAACTCTGGGTTGATTTACAGGGGCTGGCCTAGCAACTAAGTAGCTTGTTTAAAAGAAGGCAATATTTGAGTTCTGAACATGCTGTACACGGCCATTAGAAGTCCTCATGGCAAGGGTAAAGGAAAAAAGAAAAAAAACAGCTTGAGGTCAAAACTGGGAAATCCACACACCACCACCCAATGGTGTCCAACTAACCAAGCCAGTAACGGCATAATAAACCAAAGAGACCAGCAAGGGGGAGAGCTAGGGATTAAGGGTATTTTTCTGTTGTTTTTATTAAAAAGGGAAAAAAACTATTCAGAAATCTTTTGACAAAAAGGCAAGGAAGATTCGGCACTCAGAAAAGATACCAGGGTACAAAATCACAAATGTCTGAACCCAACACTGTCACCCCCCAACCTCACAGCAGTCAGGCAAGGGGACCGTTTGAGTGCACTGGGGAAATACATGCATGCAACTCTGAAAAACTGTACAACTTAGAAACCCTATAAACATTATTAAAATCTAAAACTGTTTTTGCCTTTTTATAAAGGGTTTTTTTTTTAATATATCAAAAGGCCTGCTTTAGTGACATGCTAGTTCCACCAGAAAATAAACACCCCCCCCCAATAACATGGTTAAGTTGACCAGCCAACTCACTTTTTACCACCTATTCCCCCCCCTCCCCCCAACTTATGTGCGCTTCAATGTGTGCTTGTTAAAATTACAGCCACCAGGTGGTTCCTGCTGCCTTGTATATGGATGGGAAAGAGGGTGGTCAAGAAACCGAACCACAAGCCGAAAAGATGGACAGCCACCAAAGCTGGCTTTTTTTTGCCCCAATTCCTTCTAGCACTCTTTGCTCCCTGCTTCTGATCACCCCCCCTTCCCACCTACCTCTCCCTTTCCTTAAGCTTAAGAGCCAGTCTTTAATCCTGTTCAATATAACCCCCTCCCCTAGCATACAAACACCCCATATAGTTTTTTTGTTTTTAAATTTAAATATAAAAATACTACTCTGCTTTGGGTGAAGGGAGGATGGATGAGTGGCAAGAAGGTTCCTTTTCTCTTTCTAAAGTTGAGCAATCCCCATTGGTTCACACAGCCTACTGACTATCTTCTGGCCAAGAGTTTCCCCCTCTAAGACCAGGGAAAATATAAAGATGCCCATACAGCTAAAAGACAAAGGGCTTGTTTTCCTGCCTACCTAAGCTGAGACAACCACCCCTTACTAATTCTTATATTTAAAGAAAAGTAGGTTATACAGTCTCGTGTATGAATTTAATACTCCTCTCCACTCCACCAAGAAAAAAAAAAAAAGTAAATTCCTCCCACTACCCATTTTCCATTCCCCCAACCCCCCCCACTGGCCTCCCTCAAATATTTACTCTTTTATTTTTTTTTCCCTGGAAGCCATAAGTCTCTGTCGATGTACAAACTTGATTAGATGGAAGCAGTGGTTATGTTCCCCAACCCCTTTTCCCCACTAACATACTATTTCTCAGTCTTCAA
The DNA here is from genome assembly GCF_016433145.1 of Gracilinanus agilis. Classification (NCBI taxonomy): domain Eukaryota; kingdom Metazoa; phylum Chordata; class Mammalia; order Didelphimorphia; family Didelphidae; genus Gracilinanus; species Gracilinanus agilis. The sequence goes on from NC_058133.1 coordinate 78,202,093, forward strand.
AAAGTCCTCAATGATGGGAAAAGATTAAAAACAATCACCCAACCCTACTCCCTTTCCCCCACAAAAGAAAAGCAAGAAGTTATCTGTGGGCACAAAAAAACGTGGTATTTTGTGCCCTGAGTTACATCTAGTAGGGAAACGTGGAAGAGGAGACAGGTGAGGTGGAAAAGGGAATGAGAAAAGGGTTATGGGGTGGGGGATACAGAAGGTATCTGTAGGTCTAGTCCACTTAGTTTTTGTACTGAAAGGGTTCATCTCCTGTCTCATTGAGGAGACAGGTACGGATAAGCGCCTCTGAAACTGCGTAAGGGTCACAGTTGGCAGAGGGGCGGCGATCTTCAAAGTAGCCCTTCTTCTCCTGCCCAACCGTCCTGGGAATGCGGATGCTGGCACCACGGTTGGCCACACCAGCAGAGAACTCATTGATGTTGGAGGTCTCATTGAAACCCGTCAGGCGTCGGGCATTGTCCAGACCCCCTTTGGGATCGTAGGCTCGGATGTGATATTGGTGTCTCTTGCTGAGTCTCTCGATTGCTTCTTCAATATGCCTGAAGAAAAGTATGGGCAATGGTGAGGTCAAAGCAACAAAGATAATTTTCTATTCTTCCACTAGTTCATATCTAAAACTGGAGTTCAAGCCTCCTCTCCCCAATATTTAATATTTACATATATATACATTTTTATTTCATTAAATATTTCTCAATTATATGTTAAAAACTTTTAAACATTCTTCTTTAAAAATTAAAAAACACAAAAAAACCTTACCTTCTATCTTAGAACCATTTTGTGTATTAACTCCAAGGCAGAAAAGAGATAAGGACTAGGTAATGGAGAGTCCCATAAGTTAGATAAATGTCTGAGACCACTAAACCTAAACTACTTATAAACATTCACGTTTAAAATCTTTGAGTTTCAAATTTTCTCCCTCTCTCTTCCTCCTGGAGAAGGCAATTTCTCAACCTATTTTTAAAACTGATCATTCTTCATGCCTTCCATCATATCTTAAAATTTGTCATTCCACTATGGATTATGACTCAAAACTTTGTGATATAATGGGAAAAGTAATTTGACCTGTAGGAGAGCCAGAATTCGAGGTACTTATTAAACAGGGTCAAGTCATTTAACCTACCTCTGATCTACCAAAAGGGAATAGTACCTATCATCCTCCCCCCCAACTTTGGCAATATACTCTATAAACCTTAAGGTACCATGCAATAGACCCCATCTGATAAGTATGTTGTTGTATTCTCTATTCATTTATGATTTATGTCATTCTGTGTTAGTACAAATTTGGCTCATAGTCACTGAAATTTAATGTAAAGATGAGGTAATGAATTTCCCTCTTTTAGCTAAAAAGGGGAATTATGAGCAAGAAATGTGGTACAGATGAACTGCAATCTATATTATTGGTTCGATAAAAGGGTATGAGGGAAGAGAGAATAAGGGGCTAGAGGCCATTGGAGGGGCAAATGGAAAAAAAAATAATGTGAACATTAAATATCATTTTTGCACACTGATTTTCCTACTCACTAATCTCTCATCTGGCATATAACTCATTCTCCTCCACCAGGGTTTAATACCGTCACTGAATTTGTTTCTCTGGAAAAATACTTTTCTCAAATTCAACACATGCTATGCTACAAAGACCCTAGTCATAAATTAAGAAACCCCAACAAAACCAAAAAAGGTTGTTTTCTTTCTAGCTAGAAGGATCAAGGTCCCCTAGACAGACACAGAGAACCTATTTCTCACTATCCAGACTTCCTGAATCACCCTCCATTTTTCCATTTCTCCAGTATCTCTATATTCCCTTCCTCTGCCCTCCTCGTAAAAGACTAATTATTAGCAAAGCTACCCCAAAGAGTCAAGTTTCTTACTTTAGACCATTCTCCTCTCTCATGGCCTTGGTACTGAAGTTAGTGTGGCAACCAGCTCCATTCCAGTTCCCAGGGATTGGCTTGGGATCAAATGATACAATCATTCCAAAATCTTCACACACTCGATGGAGGATGAAACGAGCGACCCAGAGGTGATCTCCCATTTCAATCCCTTCACAAGGTCCTATCTGGAACTCCCACTGAAGAGAACACCAACAGAATTCATTTGGTTTTAAAATCAAGTTGCCAACATTCTACTCTTAACTCCTAAGGCCTCCACTTTTTAATATTCTCCCACCTGCACACTTCCTCCAAATTACTCTGGATGTATTTCTTCTTGCCTGCCATGTACATAGTAAGTATTTAATAAATGTTTGGTGTCTTGTTGATTTATCTGTGCATATGTTACTACCTAGAAGGTTAAATTTCTTGAAAGCAGATTGTTTTTTTAACTTTATATTTCAAAATCTAGGCAACCCAGTAGAAGGTAAACTCCTTGAGAAAAGGTTCCCCCCATCCCATCCCCCACTTAAACTTTGTATTCTCAAAGTTTTGGGCAATCCAGTAGAAAGAAAGCTCCTGGAAGGCAAGATTTTTTGGCTTTTTAATTTTGTATTCTCAAACTCTAGGTAATCTAGGAGAAGATAAGGGCTTTTTTCCTCCCCTTAAACTTTGTATTCTCAAAGTTTTGAGCAATCTAGTAGAAGATCAATTCCTTGAGGGCAGGTTTTTTTTCTTTTGATTTGTTTTTAAACTTTGTATTCTCAAAATCTAGAAAGTGTCTGGGACAGAGTAGGTATTAATGCTCCCCTCAAATCACTCCCATTCCCCTCTCCATCCCCAAATTTTTACTACAAAAATTAAGTAACAGCAGGATACCCTATACAGAACCTAGTTTCTACCACCTATTCCATTCTTGTGGTTCAGAAGTGACTTCCCCAACCCAGTTTAACCTGAGCCAGTTGAACACTAATTGTAATGGTAGACCCAAAGGAAAAATCTTTACCTGAGCTGGCATCACTTCAGCATTTGTCCCCCCAATTTTGACTCCAGCATATAGGCAAGCACGGTAATGAGCTTCTGCTATATCTCTTCCATAGGCTTTGTCAGCTCCCACACCGCAATAATACGGACCTATATATATATAGGGGCACAGAAAGATAGAAGGCAAACACATAAGGTACAAGTCCTAAAAGAAATTCAAAGGCGGGAAAGGGTGTTTGTCAATCTTAAGACCTGTATAATTCTCCCTATTCCCCTCTCCCCCACTAATCCTTGGCTGAGTCTAAGAGGTCCCATCAATCATTCTTTACTAAGATATTTTGGCAGTAAGGGTAGGATATCTGGACACAGCAGAATGGACTTTAGGGAAAATGTCATAGTTTCTAAAGACAATTCCAACAGCACTAGTTCTAGTTTATTCGGGAAAAGAACCAGTTGGGTTCAAGAGTCAGGGAGCTTACCCTGGGGCCCAGGGAAGCCATTAGAAGGCCAACCAAAAGGGTGTCCATCTGTTCCCATGAGAGTATACTCTTGCTCCATACCAAACCAGGGTTTGTGGTTGGAGACCATATCCATTATCCGTTTACAGGTATGCCTCAAATTGGTCTCTGGAATCAAAGAGAAAAATAAAGAAACCATTAGGCACATGCCTTACTATCGATGCTGGATCTGAGCACCATCCCCAAAAAGAGCCTCCCTGATTTGGTGACAGAATGAAAAGGGGGGTTGTCACACCTGAGCAACAGTGATGTGACCTGACTTCAGTCCATCACTTTTGAATTCCAAATCTATTGCAGAGTTCAGGTTCTATACATATTTGAAGGACCAAAGACAAGTTTCTTCTAATTATAGAAGAAAGCTGACCCTGTATTTGTCACATGCATTTCATCTTATTCTTTCCCAGAGGAAGTGTGGATAGAAAACAAAATTTGAAGCAAAGTTCAAAGCCCCCAATGAAACTACTAAGCCTGTGACACTGGACAAGTGACTTAATCTCACTAAGATAGTTTTCTCAAATAGAATTTAGTGTTCTAAGAAATCACTGAGGGACTCCACAGGAATCTTACTTCAAATTAAAAGCTGATGGTTAACGAAGTTATGATAGTTAGATCTACCTGGATTTAATGGCAAGGGGAAATGTTTTTAGAACATCCCATTACTTATTATCCAATAATTCTCTTTTTCTATATAAAAGAGCAAGACCCTCTAATAGTTATTCACAGGTTCCCCCAAAAGGCTATACCAAACCAAATTTTAATTCATTAAAGAATGGACAATTCAAGTTAAAGGTCAAGGACTTAGAAGAAAGCAGTTTACACCTTTTTATCTCTCAACACTGGGCTATTTCCCAAATGGCAAGGCCTGCTGCCAAGACAACACTGGGTGAGAACACTGATTACTTTTCGTGCCACATGACATTGTCCATATATAGACTTTCTTCTTCTTTTTTTTTTTTAACCCATACCCTCTTAGAATCAATAGTTTATGGTTCCAAGGCAGAAGAGCCATAAGGGCTAGGCAATGGAGGTTGAGTAACTTGCCAGGGTCACCCAGCTAGGAAGTGTCTTGAGGCCAGTGTGAAAACTAAGGCCCTCCTGTCTCTAGGTCTTGCTCTTAATCTACTGAGCCACCTAAATTTTCAAATATCTCATGCATTGATCAGGTAGATTTCACCCACAATTTACCCATAATTTAGTCAACAGAGACCAAGGGTACGGGTATGTGGGAAAAAGAAGACAATTTTAAGATGTGATCCGTGTACTTTTTTAAGTCAATTTGTATAATCTAGTTTGGATAACTCAAACTGAATGAACTGTATGCATACTATCATTGGAGTCAAGAGGACTTGGATTATTAGAATACTGGCTCTACTAAGATTATATGGAATGACCTTGGGTGTGATTGAAGTTTCTTTGAAGATAAGATTTAGAGCTGGAAAAAAGGTGGGAGATAATCTAGTTTAACCTTCTGTCTTATAAAAAGGAAACAGGCCCAAGAGAGCTAAAGTGATTAGCTGTCACTATGACACCTTTAGTGGTTTTCTTGGCAGAAATACTAGAGTAGTTTGCCGTTTCCTTCTCCAGCTCATTTTAAAGATGAGGAAACTGAGGCAAACAAGGTTTAGTTATCTGCTCAGGATCACGCAGCTAGTAAATCTCTGACACCAAATTTGAACTGAGGAAGTTGAGTCTTTCTGACTTCAAGCTGAGCAATACTAATTCTCTCTTGTCCCATGATAATGACTAAATAAAATTCAATTCACTCAAGAGAAAAAAGGTGTGGGTTGAAATACAATTTAAAAGTTAAAGAGTTAAATACTAATTGGAATAGGCTTATTCTTTAGCTTTAACTCCCCTGTTAATCTATCCCCTTATATATATGTAATAAATCCCCTTATTATCTAGCTTAACTCCCCTCAGCCCCTGAACAGTCACTTGTTAAGGAAAAGTACTTGCACTAGGTATAAGATGGGAATGGAGGGAAAAGTTCATTCAAGAGAGCCTATACTTTAGTCTAATCCCCACCCAAATTGTGAATCCCGTCCATCTAACTATAAACAAGTGTGAGTCACCATATTTAGCCTCTGCTAAAGATACCCACAAAAAGCTGTCCTTAAGGGTCTCACACCCTAATGAGGGAGACTACATACACAAATATTAAACATAAACATATAATAATATTTACATTATTACATAATAAAAATATCATAATCATAAAAATGAGTTTCCTTAGATGGAAAAGCAATAGCTAGTATCTAGGGAGAACTTATAAAGGCTGCCTTGAGAGACAGTACTTGAGATGAGTCTTTCAAAGAAAGGAAGCCAGGAATTCTAAGAAGAGATAAGGAGGAAGAATATTCCAGAGCATGAGACATGCCAGTACAAAAGGCATCAGTCAGGAAACTGGAGTCTCCTGAGTTTGAGTTACTTAATTTTCCTTGTTTGGCCAAAAATCTGCCTCCTCATAACCTTTAGTTATCAGTCCTTTTAAATAGGGACCTTTTTTCAAGTATCTGAAACCAGCAATGGTTCCTTCTTAAGTCTTCTCTTTTCCAAATCAAATTATTTAAGTCTCTTTAGCTGATCTTCCTATGATAAAATGTTGAGTTCCCTTATTATCCTCTCCAAGGATATTCCAATTTGTCCAAGTTTCTTGCTAAACTAGAGCTCTGAGAACTGAGCACTGCATTTAAGGAGATAAAGCCTGTCAGGACTTTCAGAAGCACCCTCCCACTCTGGACACTGATCTAACTCAGGATCAATGGTATATGCAGTCCCACGTCGGACCTGCCCCCCAACTACTCTTAAGCATCTCAAAGCTAACCTGTCCAACAGAGAAGTATCATCTCTTCTCCCCTTCCTCCCCCCCTCCCTGTTCTTGTCAAGGGTTTATTCCACTCAGATTTATAATCTCTTGAGTCATCCCATCTTTCCTACTTCCACTACACCTTATTCTACAGAAAGGCCACAAAGGCTTACTTGCCATTCCTCACAAAGGAGGCTTTACTTTCTGTCTTTGGGACTTTTCTCTTGGATATCCCAAACCATGAATACTCTCTGCCTTCTCTTGGAATCTCTTAGCTTCTTTTCCTTGAAGACTTAGGCTCAAATGCTTTTGGTTGGAGTAAATTATATATTTCACTCTCTGAAGTCATTTCTATTACATTTATTTATATTATACATAATTTATTATATATATTTTATTTTTATTGTTATATATAATTTATTTACATATATTTACCTGCAGGCTTTCGATTATACTTGAAAACTTCACAGAGAACCAGTTTGTTGGGATCCTTTCGGAAGGGGTCTCGGAACAGAGCAGCAGGAATGAGGTACATGTCACTGTTAGAGCCTTCAGACTGAAAAGTGCTGGAGCCATCAAAATTCCATTCAGGTAGATCTAGGAGGTATGGGAAGAGAAGAGATTTGAGGTTAGACAATCAACTCCAGTTTTCCAGTCAAGAATATCACTTCTCTAATTTTCCCATTTAATCATTCCTTTCCTCCATTTAAAAAAAAAAAAAGAAAGATGAGAGTGGAGTCAACCTGAAGGATTTAAAGCTGGAAGGCAGTTACTGAAATAATTTAATCCAACCTCCTTAAGTTTACAGAAGAGGAAACTGAGGCCCATGGGGAAGTTTTATCAGCCCAATATCCAGACAGGTAGGTAAGGTATGAGAGCCACTATTCAATATATTACAAATCCAGAGCCTTCAGTACCAGGCTTTGTTCAAAATACAAGGCTCTTATTTTATTTACAAAGTTGTTTAGTTGTTTTCAGTTGTGTCTTGACTCTTTATGACCCTGTTTGGGATTTTCTTGGCTAAGATACAGGAGTGGTTGGCCAATTCCTTTTCCAGTTCATTTTACAGAGGAAACTTAAGGTCTATAGGGGTATGTGACTTAATTGCCCAGGGTCACACAGATTAAGTATGTGAGACTGGATTTGAACTCAGATCTGCCTAACTTGGGGCACCACAGTGTTCTGTCTTTACTTATAGAATTCAAAAGCTGAAACGGGAGATGCATGGATCAAGTGGCACTGTCCCAAGTGGCCTTCCTTACTAATCACCCACTCTTTTAAGCTAGCTGGAATCACTGTCCTTGTTCCCATTCTGAGCAGAGAAGGTGCTGTGTGATCCTATACAAGTTACTTAACATCTGAGCCGGTTTCCTCATTTGTAAAAAAAAAAAAAAAGGGGGGGGGATTATAACTATACCCAGCTGAAGCAGTTAGGTGTCTCAGTGGGTAGAAAACCAGGTCTATAGTCAGGAAGACCCTGGGCAAAAAAAAGCTTAATCCCATGCTTAGTCCTTATTGCTCTTCTGTCTTATAACCAGATACTTACTATCAAGAAAAAAAAGGGTTTAAAAAATATCTAGGCAAAATCACTTAAACCTCCAATTGCCTACCTCTTCTGACTTAGAACCAGATACTTATTATCAAGAAAAAGAGTTATAAAAACCAATAACTAGGCAAGCCAATTAAATCCCCAATTGCCTTGCTCTTCTAAGAACTGGATACTTACTATCAAAAATAAAAGTTTTTAAAAAATAACTAGGCAAGTCACTTAAATCCCCAATTGCTAGCACGTCTAACTTAGAACCAGATACTTACTATCAAGAAAAAAGGGCTTAAAAAAAAAGTAACTATACTTGCTCTACAGGCTAAAATGAGATAATGAAAAGAAATGATTTTGCAACTTTAAAATGCTGTTAGATGCCTATTTTTTTTTTGAGGCTATTATTACTACTGCCCTCAGCTCTGCATAGGAAGCAAACTGAAGGTCAGACCAATTCTTTTCCTACAGATTGACATATAAGAGACCCACATTTTTGCCTCCAACTGGAATCTGATAAATTAATCTGGTAGGAATTAGACTAAGGATTGCACAGGGTTCTTAAGGGTTCTGATATACACAAACAAAAAATTGTCAAAGAAGAGGTAGTTAAGAAGTCTTAGTGAGCTGGAGGAATGGACCTCCTCTTACCATCAATGCTCTTGGGTTCACAGTCTAGGGTTCGGGTTTTACAGCGTAGACCTTCATCAGTGCCATCAATCCAGATATACATAGCCTGGACTTTGTTGCCTTGAGGCAGGTTCAAGTACTGCTGCTTGATGCTTTTGTTCAAGTGAGAACTAGCCGAGGTGGCCATGGTGGAAGCTGTCCTGGTTAGTTATAAAGCAAAGGGGAAGTGGGAAGGAAAGAGAGGGGAGGGAAGGGGAGGGGAGGGGAGAGGGGGGGCAGAAAGAAAGAAAGAAAAACAACATGAGAATACTGACCCCAGGCTGCTCTGTTGCTAGGATCCTTCAGAAAAGAAGATTTATCCAGACAGGTAAAAACATACCCAAAGCATTTACTCCCAAGCTTTCAGTCAATTAACGTTTATTCATTTAATATTGGAAAGATTAACATAAAGCAGAGCACTCAGGCAGGTCCTGGGGATATAAAGAAAAACCAAAGATGCAGGCCCTACTCTCAAGTTTTGTTCTTGTTTTGTTATGTTTTGTTTTGTTTTAATTCCGTACACAAAATAATGGAACACAGAGTAACTTGAAAAGACCAGCAGCTGGGTGGGTGAAATCAAAGAAGGCTTCACAGAGACGGTGGCTCCCTGCACAGAGAGATACAGATGTTCAGTCATTTCCAGTTATGCTTCTTCTCTCAGGGCCAACAAGACCACAAATCCTATGAATATAGAAGAACAGAAAAGGAAGAAGGACCTGGAGAAAAGACTTTTTCAAACTGGAAGGCCAGAAGACTTCCAAGGAAAGGATCAATAAATGGTGCCGCAAAACCCAACACTTCAGAGAGATTTTTGTTGATCCCGGTAGAGCTTTTTAAGAAAGGGAGATGGCATTTTTCTTCATGATCTGGTGAGTCTTTTAACAACTTGTTGGGCTCAAATCTAAAATCTCTACCCTGTTCCCACTAGGGCTTCCCACATGTCCAGAATATGGGTCAAGGATTATTCTATCATCAGAAGATGGAGGGGTCCTGAAAAATCATGACACCCAAACATAACAATTCAAACTTTAAAAAAAAGAAAAAAAAATTCCCCAAATCAAGAGAGAAAGCACACTTGAATTTGGAGGGCAGAGTGGGTCTACCCAAGATAACTTTGTAGGACCGTGAGACAACTGTTTCCATGGGTAACCACAACCCATTCCCACTTACCAAAACAGGTACTCTCGCCTTTTGGGGGAAATTCACCTTGTCCAAGTCAAGTAATACATTTTTGAAGTCAGACTTTCAGGCCATGTCCTCCAGGACACCATTGCCCAAATGGGTCTTAAGTCAAAGCTACATCTCAACCTCTTCCCCAATACTAGAGAAATTCACTTCTCCCTGGACTCTTCCCAGGAGACCTCCCTTCCAACTAACTTGTCAAGTCTAGTCAATTCACCCTGGGCGCTTTATGAGAAAGTTACATCCTCCAATGGCCAAGGAGTTGTTACTTCTGTGTCCCTAACCTCGGGCTAAACCACGTCAGGCAGGAACACCTGCAGAGACTTAAAAGTGGTATTCGGGGGTAGAAGCCGATGCTCCACCACTTCTCTCTCCTCCTCCTCCTCTCCTCCATCTTCCTCCTCCTCCTCCTCCTCCTCCTCTTCCTTCTTCTTCTTCCTCCTCCTCCTCTTCTTTCTTCAAGACCCCCCTCCTCCCCCGTCTCCTCCTCTTCTCCACTCACCCCGGCCATTGTGGGATAAGGAAATCGAGCGCTTTAGGGCTACGCTTCATCCTTCTCTTTTTGAGTCCATGCTTTTCCTCATAGTCAATGGCCTCACACTGATCGCTGTGGAAACGCTTTTCCCCCTTTCCCCTCCGAAAAAGGGGAGAGGAGGAGTGAGAAACGAGGTGCTGCGGGGATATGGACTGAGGAGAAACAGTCTGGGAAGAAACTGCCTTCATCATCATTCCAGGGGTCCCCACCGACTTCAATGTCCGAAGAAACCAGGGGCTGTGCGAGGAGGCGGATGACCCCGAGTTTACTGGAGATTCCACCTTTATCTCTCTCCCTTTCCCCCTCTCTTCTTTCCCTTTCAGTGGTTGGCGAGGGGAAGGCCCCCCTGCCCCCCTCCCCCCACCCCTCCCCTCCAGCTCCTGATTTTACGATCTTACAGAGAACTGTAAGAAGGAGCATGCCCCTCCTTAGAGAAGAGGGTGCCGGGGGGAGGGCGAGGCAGCCAGGCAGAATGTAAAAGAGGCCAGGCCGGCTGCCTTCTGTCTCTGGCCTCTTCTAGTCTCAGCCGGCTCACAAGGCAACGCAGCAGCTCCGGAGTTCCCATTGTTTGGTCACAAATGGAAGCCCCGGAATTTCCCCGGGACTAAGCGGGCCGCTGCAAAAGCAGCAGAATTGGTGGTGCACAAGTAACGGTGAACCGTGACCAGGACCGCCGCTGTGTTTCCCGAAATAAAAACAAATGAAATCTAAAATGCTGCCTTGGAATGGGAGAGATCGAACGTAAACCCTAACACACACACACTCACACACATACAGACACACGCCCCTGGCTTTCACAGCCACAAAGAAAAACAAAACCGGAGCGCCGCAACCACAATCCAGATCCAAAGCCCGTGGCACCGAGTGTGGAGTGAACCATTGCAAAGGCTCTTCGGGGAGGTCCTGCGGCCAAAATGCGCACATACAAGCACACCAAAAAAACAACACCCTCTCCCCCCACCCCCCTCCCCCAGGCTTTCAGTAGACGCGCCCGCCTAAGGAGCACCCAGGAGCAGCCCAATCCTTGGGAACAAGAGAGCGAAGAGGATCCTCGGAGCAACTCTACAAGAAAGGGGTCTGTGTATGTGTGAAGAGGGGAGGAATAAGGAGGGGAACAAGAAAGACCTAGGGCTATGGGGCGGGGAGGCGGGGGAAGGGAAGAAGCAAGTTTTGCAAAACATGCTTTGCTCGGTCCCCTCCCACCCCTCCGCGGAGAGCTCTGGGTAGGCAGACTGCTTACCTGGGCCTGGAAGCGTGCGGAAACTAGACGCCAAAGGCGAGGGCTCAAGGCGACGGTGGCACTGCCGGCTGGGCTGGTGGGAAGGTCTAGCTGGTGGCCGTGGCGGTGGCACTAGTGGCAGCTGTGGCTGTAACAGAGAGAGCGGCTTCCATTCTCAGCTCTGCCCCGACCGCCGGCCTGCTTGGCTCCATTTATCCCCTGTCCAAGGCCGGCCCCCCCGAGCTCTGATTGGCTTCCAGCAGCCGAGCGCCCGACCTGCTCAGCTGATGCGGGGCTCAGCAGTCCAGGCCATTGGGCAGGGGGTGGTGCCTGCCAAGGGGGCGGAGGGTTGGTGCCGGAGGGAGAAAGAAAGGGAAGTGGGGGAGGGGGCGGGGAGGGTGGGCGAAGAAGGGGAAGAGGAGGGAGAAAGCAGGGCTGGGGGTGGGGAGGGTCATCCGAGCCAGCGCGCGCCTGGCCGGCAGGAGAGG
>NC_058133.1:78223749-78238089 GCF_016433145.1 Gracilinanus agilis
GGGGGCGGGGAGGGTGGGCGAAGAAGGGGAAGAGGAGGGAGAAAGCAGGGCTGGGGGTGGGGAGGGTCATCCGAGCCAGCGCGCGCCTGGCCGGCAGGAGAGGACCCCGCCTACTGCAGCTGAGATGGGAGAAAAACAACCTCGCCTGGATCTGGACGGGCACTGGGACTTCCCTCCAGCTGCTGCAGCCGCCCGACCCCTGCGGGGCAATCAGCGAATTCTGTTCTTCTCCCCACCCCCACCCCCAACCGCCTTTCCCAAGGCCTTTGAAAGCTCGAGAACTGGGGCGCAGATTGGGGAGCTACGCTGCGGTTTCCCTCCTCCCCCCATTCACCCCCCTGCCTTTGCCAGATCGCCCATTCCACCCCTGCAACTCGCAGGGTCCGTGCAACTTCTGTAAGACCATAGAGCTCGCCTCCCTTGCTTCCCTCTCTGGGGCCCCCGAGCAGAGCCCCCAGGGCTCCCCACAACCACCACCCCAAGAACCAGGGCAGGGGTGAAATGAACTGAAACTCCTCCAGCCTTCCAGCAGAATTGTCCTGGGGAGATGCTGCCCCCGCGAGAAGGGAGGCTTTTGCTCACTCTAGCTTTTTTTCCTTCTCTGTTGTTCCAACTCTTTCTCTTTTAAATCGAGAGAAAAACCAGCCCAAGAAAAGGAGATAGAGTAAAAGTGTGAGGTTTGGCTAGATTGCCAGTCCCTGGGGAAGGCAGATGGACTCAAATAAGATTGGGATTCCTAAATCCTGGAGGTTGTGGGTGGATTTTTTCCCCTCTCCTTCCAAAGGTTCTTGAAAAGTGAACTGAGCCCAGTCCTCTCAAAATGCCTATGAATTAATCTTCATAAAAGAAAAATTACATAAAAATAAAGAGTCAGCACTCCAAGCATGGCTGGATACTTCACCTTCCCCATCACTTCTAACTTCTTTTGGTTCTGAGACCTTAAAATTCTAAAATGGGGGGATAATAACCTCTTCTACCTATCTACCTCACTAGATAATTTGTATGGAAAAGCACTTACAATTGCCAACCCTGTAAAAATGCCCCAAGATGCCATTTGATGTACAACTAAATGGTACCGTTTGGTAAGCACTACACACCAGATTGATGATTAATAGAATTTCATCGTTTTGGAAGTTTTAAGATTTGCAAACCTCGCCTCAGGGACCTTGAAGAAAATGGATTTCTTAAGCCTTGGCTTCTTAATTTGTAAGAAAAAATGGGCAAACACTGTTCTGCTTAATTTCCAGGCCATAGAAAAAATATGGACTATAAGCCCCCACATTTGACCTCTCCAGTCCTCATGATCCCTATTCCCTAAAATATGGATAACAGTATTTAAAAGGTGTAACAGACCTTGTGTGTGTTTTAACAGGATTGTGTAGTGCCTAAGGAGTTCTGAAAAAGCAAATAAATGCAGGTGATTGGAGTGAAAGGAATACTGAACTGAGAGCCAAGAGGTTTTTAGTTGCTGTTATGTAAGGAGCTAATGTGTGACCTTGGTGTACAGAAAAGTATTGCTATACTTAAGTCAAGAGACCTGAATTCAAGTCTTTCCTCTACTAACTTACTATGTGACCATGGCAAATTGTCTCACTGTTCTAAGGCTTAGTTTCTTCAACTGTGAAAGGAAGTTGGATAAAAAAAACCTCTAAGGCCCCTTCCAGTTCTAACAGTGCATGATTTGTGGGAAGGGTTGGGGGGGGGGGGTGCAGATTTTAAAAGGGAAAAAGAAAAACCCTATTTTATTTAAAGGAAAACTTTTGAATGTCCTATTCTTAAAAGAGGAGGACGAAGGATTGGGTTGGGTTGGGTTTTACTCTTTCTTATTTACTCTTTACTTAAATTCTCACTTACTATTTCTTATTTCTAGGATGGTGAGATAATTCATTTATTCCTTCATTCAACAACTATTTATTAAGCAAGTTTCCTAGGCAAACTTGAAGAATCAGAGCCAAAAAATGAAATGATTCCTGCCCTCTGTGAGCTTCATTCTAATGGCTCATACCACTACTTTATAAACTTTCAATGCCACATGAAAATAAGCTACCATCATCATGAATTTTTATATGCCAGAATTCATGGTCCACTGTCAAGTATCATTATTACCACGAAAATGACATTAACATTTGCTATATAGTTGGTAATTTTAATAGAATCATGGGATAAAAAGACTAGGAGAATCAGCTCCTTCCATTAACAAACATTAAGTACACTAAGTATACCAGGCACTTCCTAAGAACTAAGGGTGTAAAGAAAGGTAAAAGGCAGACCCTGCCTTCAAGGAGCCCAAAGTCTAATGGGGGAGACAACAAACAACCATGTACAAACAAGCTATATGGAAGATAAATGGAGATAGCCAACATCAAGAAGACTCGAAAGAGAACAGAAAAGGCTTTCTTAAAGGAAGACATTACAGAGGAAAACTATTTTTTCATTATTCAAGTATATTCTTAAAGGTTTGGGGTCTTTTGTACTTATTTTAATCTATTGGTTTGACTTTTGGTGTAAGATTTCAGGTTTGGGGGCTGCATTCTGTGATCACAGAGTGGATTGAGAATAAAACAAACCTACTTCACAACAGAACCTGTAACCTTTTTCTCCATAGGACCATATTTTAACTATTGAGCCAACCAGCCCAGACATGAGGATCCCAGCCCAAACCTTGATGAAATTGTAGTCAGTGTATTAATACACGGAGAAGGAAAGCTTGAATATTTTACCCTTTGGAATCCTAGCTACCTTTAGAGAAACTCCCAGTTAGCTTTTTTTCAAGTTCTTTTCTTGTTCTTTAGTTCTTTCAGTCCTGCCTGGTTTTTCATGATGCCAATTGAGATTTTCTTGGAAAAGATACTGGAGTGGTTTGCTATTTCCTTCTCCAGCTCATTTTAAAGATGAGGCTGAGCAGACAAGTTAAGTGACTTGTCCAGGGTCCCACAACTACTGTCTAAGATCAGATTTGTACTCGTCTTATTCTAGGTCTGGTGCTCTATCCATTGTACAACTTAGCTGTCCTCAGTTCTACTCTGACCAGCTGCAAATCTAGCTATGTGCCATTGTTCTTTGCTTGATCGCTCTCTCTCTGCTCAGGAAAGAGCTAAGGGCCCTTGTACCCTTGAATTCTTCTCAGCACCTCCTGGGAATGTTTTCACCGTGAGTAATTCATGATTTTCTTCTTTAGAGGAGAGTGACATTAGGAGCCAATTATTCACCTTTTTCAGTTGTATTCTGAATCTCCATGACCCCATACGCAATTTTCTTTGCAAAGATACTGGAGTGGTTTGCCATTTCCTCCTCCAGCTCATTTTACCTATGAGGAAACTGAAGTAAACAAGATTAAGTGACTTGTTCAGGGTCCCACAACTAATGTCTGG
This sequence comes from Gracilinanus agilis, assembly GCF_016433145.1. Taxonomy (NCBI): domain Eukaryota; kingdom Metazoa; phylum Chordata; class Mammalia; order Didelphimorphia; family Didelphidae; genus Gracilinanus; species Gracilinanus agilis. The sequence continues at coordinate 78,227,121 of NC_058133.1, forward strand.
GGCAGGAACTGAAGGAGCCGAAAGAGGGGCCAAATCAGGTTCCAGTTTCTATTTCAGTGTCAAGTCATTTCACTTTTCCAGGTCCGTTTCCTCTAAGAGAAGAGTTTTGGCCTAAATGAAGGAGATATGAAACAGGGAAATGAAAAAAGTTTTACATTGTACTTACCTGTGCCAAGCACTTTTTTGTTAATATTTCATTTGATCCTCACAATAATCTTGTTACTAGATGGTATTATTACCCTATTTTATAGTTGAGGAAACTAAAGCAAAAAGTTTAAATGACTTGCCCAGGGTTACATAGTTGATAAGTATCTGAAAAGAAGTCAGATTGAAATCAGGTCTTCCTAATTCTGGGCAGTTTCTCTTGCCTTGGTACCTCCAGCTGCCAAATGCTAAATGATTTTATGACTACTGATTCTAAGATTCTGTTATATGGGGAGGTGGGGATGACTAGAGATGTTTAAGGAGAAAATATTTAAGTGTATGACTCATACTCTAGCAAGGATTCGAATTGTGAGGGAGAGGTAGAGTGAGTCTTGTAGTTGGGGATGCCACAGTTGCAAGTTGAGACTGAATGTAAAAATTTAACGGAGGGGGCAGCTGGATGGCTCAGTAAATTGAGAGCCAGGCCTAGAGACAAGAAGTCCTAGGTTCAAATCTGACCTCCGATACTTCCTAGCTGTGTAACCCTGGGCAAGTCACTTAATCCCCATTGCCTAGCCCTTCCTGCTCTTCTGCCTTAGAACCCATACCTGGTATTGATTCTAAGACAGAAAGTAAGGGTTAAAAAAAAAAAAACATTTAATGAAAGGATTTAATAAAACAATAAAAGTTTATGAAATGGTGATCCCTTGCCCATGTGCACTACACAGAAGTAAAAGTTTGTAGTATATCTGTACTCTTAACTGCCACTTGTGGCTTTGGGCAAGTCAGCTTTCTTATTTATAAAAAGAGGTTATCTTCAGGGTTTATCTTGAGAGGGTTCCTTCTGGCTCTAGTAGGCTATAATCCTATAGAAGTCTCCCTGGGAAAGAGAGGGAGGAAGGAAAGAGAGAAAGAAAGTAGGAAAGAAAGAGAAAGGAAGAAAAGAAATAGGAAAGTAAAAAAGCAGAAAAGAAAGTTAACAAAATATTTTTTAAAACTAGTTTATAGATCTGAAATCTATCCATGAACAGGACCCAAGGTATAAAACCCTTGTCTCATTGCCTATATATATTGCCTATAGTGTAAAGACAATTAAGTGACTTTTTTGGTTCAGTTGTTTTTCAGTCATGTCTGACCCTGACCCCATTTGGGGTTTTCTTGGCAAATATGCTGCAATGGTTTGCCATTTCCTTCTCCAGCTCATTTTTACAGATGAGGAAATGGAGACAAACAGGGTTAAGTGACTTGCCCAAGGTCACACAGTAAATATGTATGGCCAGATTTGAAGTCTCAGGAAGATGTCTTCCTGATTCCAGGTCTGACACTCTAACCACTGTTACACCTAGCTGCCCCCAGATGTAGATGGTCTTTTCATTTTTAGCAGTCAACCCTACCCTCCTTCCCCTTGGGAATTCTATCTAGGGAAGTAGATTTACTCTACATTGATCAGTTTTTTAATAGGAGCCACAGTGGTCCACACAAGCAAATTTCCCTGAGCATGATAAGCAGAATAATTCAATACAGGTCTGATTATACTTCCTTTACACAAGTAGCACAATGCTGGGCACCCAGATGATGCTTGGTGACTAAGCAACTAATCTTCAAGCCAAGGAGAATGAGAAATCCACAGGTGAACATAAATTCTTCTTCAAATATACAAGTAAATGAAGAATCAAAGAAGAAATCAGTCTCATCAAAGATACATTGGAGAGAAAATGCTACTGAAAATTTTTAGAATAAATAAGTTAGGGGACTGCTTAGCCTTAGAGTGTGGGATGTGGTGATAGAGGACCTAGATTCCTCCACTCCCTTGCTTGGAGCTACAACTTGTGCCTTTAACCTCCCAATGCCTCAGTTTACTCATTAAAATGAGAAGGTTGAAATTCTATCATCTAATATCCCTTCCAGCTCCAAATAATTCAATGGATAGAGACTGTGGGACTTGGAGTCAGAAAGATCTGAGTTTGAATCCTGCCTTAGAAACTTTCTAGCTACATAACCCACAAGTCACTATCTCTCTTCAGCCTCAGTTTCCTTAGCAGTCAAATGTAATACAGTAATACTAGCATCTACCTCCCAAGGTTGTTATAAGAATCAAATGAAGCAAACATTGTAAAGTTCTTATTATTTAACAAAAACTGGAGAAGGAAATGGCAAACCACCACAGGATTTTTGCCAAACAAACAAACAAACAAACAAAAAAAAACCCAAGAACAAAAAGTCCATGGGATCATGTAGTCAGACACAACTGAACAACAAATTTAATTAAAATACCTAATCAAAGGCATTGACTAAGTGCTTACTTAGGGATGGGTTCTGTGCTAGATTAGGGATGGGGTAAAGGGTTATACAAAAGCAAAAACAAGTCTTACCCTTTAAGAAGTTACATTTTAAAGGAGTAACCAACATGGACATTTTGCATATACTCTAGGAAAGGGAGGAAAAGGATAATCTTTTTTTTTTTTTTTTAAGTATCTGCTATGTGCCAGGAAATGTGCTAAGTGCTTTACAAATATTACCTCATTTGATCCTTACAACTACAGGAGATAGGGGCTTTTATCTCCATTTTAAAGAGGAAGAAAATGAGGCAAACTTAAAAAAAAAATCTTTCCCAGCTCTCATAGCTACAACCCTAGAAAGTAGGGGCCATTGTTATCCCCATTTGGCAAATGAGGAAACAGAGGCAAATGGAGAGGTTGTTTTTTAATGACTCTCCCAGGCTCTCACAAGTATTAAATGTCTTAGGACAGATTTGAACTCGGATCTTCCGAACTTCCAGACCTGGGCCTCTATCCACTGTGCCAATCAACTGCCTTTATGGGAAAAGGGAGGTTTATGAAGCTAAACCATAAAGCATTATGCATAGGGATTATTTTTATAAACAAATTACTTTCCCAAGATCTCACTAGTTATTAGCCATTAAGTTTAATTTTTTTCTCAGTTGGGAAAACTTGAGATCCAGAGAAATTGTCCAAAGCTACAAAATGAATTAGTGAAAGACCTGAGCCTAGAGACAAGGTCTCTTAGTTGCCTGTCTAGTGCTTTTCCAGTTCTGGAGTTCCTTTCAACGTTTAGTGGAGGAACTCCTGGATCAGAACCAGTAAGAGAATTTAAACAGTCAGTCTGGTTCATCATTGGGATGAATCTTCCTTGAGTGCAGAGGATGAGTCTTTTAAATAGCCTGTAAATAGACATCTTAGACTTGAAATCCAGAAAACACCGAGTTTGTAAATTCTACCTCAGACAACTGCTAGGTCTGTAACCCTGGGCAAGTCACTTAGCCGCTGCCTGCCTCAATTTCCTCATTTGTAAAACATAATTATCTAGCACTTTTACATTTAATTTTGTTGATTTAATAAATGCATGGGGGGCAATTAGGTGACATAGTGGATAGAGTGCCAGGCCTGGAATCAGAAAGACTCATGAGTTCGAATCCAATCTCAGACAATTTCTAACTACGATTCTGGGCAAATCACTTAACCTTTGTTTGCCTCAGTTTCCTCTTCTGTAAAATTGGCTGGAGAAGGAAATGGCAAACCATTCCAGTATCCTTGCCAAGAAAACCCCAAATGGGATCGAAAAGAGTCAGACACGAGTGAAAAATGACTGAACTATACTAAATGCTTATTGTTTGATTGATTGATAGATAATAGCACCTAGTTCACAGGGTTGTTGTAAAGATAAAATGAAGTAAACCAATCAGTCCATAAATATTTGATTAGGCCCTACTATTGCCAGGCCCTGTATTCTTCAGGAATATGTTTAAAATTCTTTGTAAAAAGAAATCCAAAGATCCATCTAGATATCAGATATTATTATTCATTGCCTAATTGAATTTTCACATGGAGGGTTTGCATAAAGTTGTGTAAAAACTCATCTGTAAGAATTTTACTGAGATTAAGAAAAGGCATTTCCTCCTGGCTTTTATGGGCACCCAATGAAATCTCTTGTTTCTTTCATCTACGTGAATGTATAAATTTCTGTTGATTATCCCAGATTGCTCTGAACATTATTAGGACCCATTAGAAAGATCAGGAATCTGGGGATGTTGAAAAACAAGGCTTGAGTTGGATTTCTTTCTTGGCTTTACCCTCTTCCCCAAGGAAATTCCAAATGGGTTTTTCCCTCCCTATTTCTAAGAATTCCACTATTTTGAATCTCTGTTAATTCTACATGAGCAGCCCAAGGTTTAATGGGAAACAGCCCCTTAGCATGCTTTCTGGAGATTCAGGCAATGTAGCCCAAAGCTCTGTATTTCCCCTCTGCTTGCCTCCCTCTTCCCTTCCCCCACTTCTTTGGGTTGGTCCCCACTTGTTTATGAAAACTGGAAAGGCTGGTCAGGCTAGTGTGAAGGTAGTGCCCCCTGGTGGATTTGGATAGCCTGTGCACATCCTTTTCAGGGCTCCAATTCAATTGAACAAATTCAACAATTCAGCCAAGGCAGAAAAGCGGGGATGTGATTGGATAGTGCTGGACTTAAGAGTTAGGAAGAGCTCCATTCAAATCCTAACTTTGAGATTTACTACCTTTATGACTTTAGGCAAATCAATTAGAGCCTGGAGGGCAGGTATTATAATCATTTTTGTCTTTTTTTTTTCAGTGTCTAAGCAATCAGTCAACATTTATTAAATGATTCCTATATGCCAGGCACTGGGCAAAGCAAAGCATTGGGCACTGGACCTGGCATATGGTGCTTACAGATCTGATTGAATGAACTTCAAGAAATCCCCTAAGCCTTATCTATTAAGCTATAGACTCATAACAAATGGAGAAAGAGCTTAAAAATAAAGAAAATGGAGGGTGAGAAAACAGAATGAAGATTTTAATTGTTTTTAGATCCAGTATTTTATTTGATTCTCACAACAATGCTAAGGGAAATCAAAGAAGAATGATCGGTCCCATTTTAGACGAGAGAAAATAAAGACATTTTAGCCAAAGTGGATACATAACTAAGAGAATCAGGTTAAATCTCATTCATAGTTTTTATTTGACCCCAAACCCAGATGTTTAAGAAGACAGAACACAAAGAACTGTTTGCAAGGGCCCAGGATAATTTTTATTGCATTATAGATTTTTTTTAGTCTCTTCAATCTCATTTCCTTTTCATTCTCCACCTTCTTCCCTCACCCAGAGGCTTCAGTGATGGTTACAGACACAGTTGTGTCAGAGGGTTTTATGACACTCCAGAATCAAAAGCTGACAAAGATCACTTTAGATAAACTTTGCCTCTTCTTTGGGAATTGATTCAGGCCTTGGGTTTGTGATAGCATTGGGTAGAATGAAGGCATGAGACAGCGCTATCCACCAACAGCCTGAGGAAATTATTAACAAGTATTTGTTGAATACCTACTGTGGGTAGAACACTCTACTAGGCATTACTGGTCCCTTCCCTTCATCCTAAAATCCAGTTAGTGAAATGTATATCCAGGAAGTCACATAAGAGCAATTGTTAAATTGTTTTCAGTAGAGGCCAGAATAAGAGAATGAACCATTTGTTGGTGCTAAAGGGATGCAGAGTGCAGGAGTAACAATTTGGAGTAAAGCTCATCAGAAAACCTTTCCTAGAGATGGTTGTTACCTGAAAAGGAAGACTAAAGAAAGGGTAGCACTCTTGTTCTAGGCAGACAGAATGAGGTGATTAGATGATTGAGAGCAAACAGAATGACCTAATTCTTAGTTTGCTTCTGGTTTTTGTTTTTGTTTTTAATGAAGACAATAATTTTTAAATTAGGAAGGTGAAACTAAAAGTAGCAAATGAGGAGTAATGAAAAAATAGTGGCAAATGGTGAGGTAGGTAGCTCAGTGGATAGCCAGATCTGAAGGTGGGAGGTACTGGGTTTAAATATGACCTCGGACACTTCCTAGCTGTGTCACTTAACCCTAATTGCCTGGCTCTTAGCACTCTTCTGCTTCTGAACCAATACTTAGTGCTAATTCTAAGAAGGCAAGGGTTTTTGTTGTTGTTGTTGTTGTTTTTAATAACAGATATACGGGCAGTATTTGAATGTGGTATAGACATGTAGGCTTGGCCTGGCCTGAACCAAGGGGAATATCAGGGGATGAAAACAAGAGAGGTATACGGAAGCCCTATTTGGAGGAAGAACATAAATGTCAGTCTAAAAAAGCCCCTTCCTTTTACCTCCCCTTATCTTGCTTCTTTTCTTCCAATTTGTCATCTTTTTGACATTTCTCCCTCTTCTAATCTCATCACCATCCCTCACCCCCTAAATCCCACCACCCTTCTCCCCATCCCCAGGCAAGGTGTTAGATAAAACACATAGGAAGGGTTGCTGCCTACACTTGGGAATCAATGGGGTAGAGAAACACATGGTGGGGAGAAACCAGGACAACAAGGAAGAATGAGAGAATCCAAATCACACTTTTACTCTGAACTTTCTAGGTTTAAAGGTGAGCTCTGCAGAAACAGAGTACTCTAGATGTGACCCTCCAACTCTGCCTTTTACAGTTCCTCATCTAGAGATCCAAGAAGGCACAGGTGATACTTAGCCTCATTGTTCCCACCCAAGGGTGGGGCCCAGCCACAGTACTGGTGTCAGAGGGAGGAGAAAATATAGATAGTCCCCTAGAAAAAAAGGCATCTGCTATGAGGTGCCAGCAGAAGATGGTGGTGAGAAACATGATGAGAAACCTGCACAAGCAGTGGGTGGGTAGAAGAATATGAAGGCCATATGCATTAGCCATGAACCAACCGCCAGGAAAAGCCAGGTCTTGATTAGCCAGAGTTGGGGTTGGTTGGGAGTCAGAACTCTATGGTCATGACCAAGGCAATTAGGGAGAGAGGGAGGAGGAAGACAATATGACTTTGCTTCTCTAGCCCTTCCTTATGTTGGACGTGGTAGGTCTTCAGCAAAAGCAGCACAAGTGTTGCCAAGATCTCAGCCCTCCTCTCCAGACCCAGTTGTCTCTTGGCTAGGTAGACCTGGCTTACCAGATTCATAAATCCACTCAGGATAAAGATAGTAAACGTGATGAAATGATGCCATGATGTGGAGAGTCTGATGCTCACTTCTGAGTTAGGGTATTTTAGCAGATTCAGGGCATTTTTGAAGATATGAGAACTCATATAGGAAAGAAACTGTACCAAACAGTACCTTCATCAGCCCACCGAAGGGCAGCCTCATAGTTCCAAGCTCCTGGGAAAGGATGGGGGAAACTAGTTCCAGAGTAGTGCCAACAATGACAGCACTCCCTTGATAGATCCCCAAAATAAAGATGGCAAAGTCCAGGATTATGATCATAAAAGTTATCCATGAACAGGGAAGCCTTGAAGATTGAAGAGCTGGGCTCAGGTGTGTCCACTCACGCTGAGAAAGCCTCAAGATCTGAACTGAGGAGGAACAGTAGCTAACTTTTCGCAGCCCACATCTTTTTACCCTCCCCATCCCCCCCCCCACTGCCTATATATGACAGATAAAACCTTGGGGGTTCAGTCCAGGGTCCTAGTAGGTCTTTCTTTCAGTGTATTCTGGAACACTGAGCACTGCTGAAAAAATGCCTCCCTAACCCTTGTACTCATTCTGTGGCCTCCCCTCTGTGCTTTTTCTAGGCACTTCTTTTTTGACCCACCAGTTTTGAAGAATTAAATTATTTAGTTTCCAATTACTTTTCAATTTGCCTTGCCATGGACCTGTGTTCAGTATAATTTTTCTCTCATTATGATCTGAAAAAAGTTGTATTTATTATTTCTGTTTTTCTGCATTTGTTTGCAATATTTCTATGCCCTAGTACATGGTTAGTCTTTGTATATGTACCATTTACTGCTGAGAAGAAGGTATATTCTTTTTTATTCCTATTTAGTTTTCTCCAGATATATATTAACTCTAATTTTTCTAGCATTTCATTCACTTCCCTTATTTCTTTCTTATTTATTTTTTGGTTCGATTTACCTAGTTCTGAAAGAGGAATGTTGAGATTACCACTATTATGGTCTTACTATCTATTTCCTCCTTGAGCTCCTTTAATTCTTCCTTTAGAAATCTAGATGCTATGCCATTTGGTTCCTAAATGTTTAGTATTGATATTACTTCATTGTTTATAGTACCCTTTAACAAAATGTAATTTCCTTCCTTATCTCTTTTAATCAGATCAATTTCTACTTTAGCTTTGTCTGATATCATGATTGCTACTCCTACTTTTTTTTTATTTTAGATGATGCATAATAAATTCTGCTCTAGCCTTTTACCTTGAATCTGTGCATGTCACCTTGCCTCAAATGTCTTTCTTATAAACAATACATAGTAGGATTCTGGTTTTTAATCCACTTTGCTATCTACTTCCATTTAATGGGTAATTTCATCCCATTCACATTCAGCATTATGATTGCTAACTGTGTATTGCCCTCCATCATATTATCCCCTTTAAATCCCCATCTATTCCCTTTCTCTCTGTTCCTTCTCACCAGTGTTTTGTTTTTTGTCATCACCACCCCCATTTCTTCCTCCCTCCAATTACCTTCTTCTTTCCTTGTCTTATTCCCTTTCTACTTCTCTGTGGGGTAAGATAGAATCCTATACCTCACTGAGTATACTTGTTTTACCCTCTCTGAGTCCTTTACAATGAGAGTAAAGTTTAATCATTGCCCATTACCACCCTTATCCTCCCCTCTCTATAATGATTTTTCATGCCTCTTTATGTTATATAATTTGTTTCATTCTATCTCTCCCTTCCCTTTTTTTCTCAGTGCAACCCTCTCAGCCCTTGACTGATTTTTTTTACATATCATTCATATCCATACATAACAAATCATACATACATATTCCATATTTACATCATATGATCATAATCAGATTACTTCACCCTCTTTCTGAGTAAATTCCTTCTACTCTACCACTAAGAGTAATTTTTGAGAATTGCAGAAATCCTCTTTCCATATAGACATATAAACATTTTGACCTTAATGAGTCCCTTAAAATTTCTCTTTCTTATTTACCTTTTTGGGCTTCTCTTCTGTCTCATGTTTGGACTTTAAATTTTTTGTTTAGGTTTGGCTTATTCCTCAGGAATGCTTGGAAATCTTCTATATTATTGAATGTCCATTTTTTCCTCCAAAAATATATACTCAGTTTTGCTGGATAGGTGGCTCTGGATTGTAAACCCAAATCTTTTGCCTTCCTGAATATCATATTCCATACCTTTTAAACCTTTAATTTAGAAGCTCCTAGGTCCTGCATGATCCTGATTGTAGCTCCATGGTATTTGAATGGTTTCTTTCTGGATGCTTGAAGTATCTTTTCCTTGGCTTGGTGGCTCTTGAATTTAGTTATTATATTCCTAGAAGTTGTCATTTGAGGATTTCTTTCTGGAGGTGATCTGTGAATTCTTTCAATTTCAATTTTATTTTCTTGTTTGAGGATCTCTAGGAAGTTATATTTGATAATTTCTTGTAATAAGATATCCAAGGTTTTTTTTGTCATCTTGGCTTTCAGGTAATTCAATAATTCTCAAATGGTCTCTCCTTGATCTATTTTTTAGATCATTTGTTTTTTCAATAAGATATTTCGTGTTTTCCTCTATTTTTTCATTCCTTTTATTTTGCTTTATTGTTTCTTGATTTCTCAAGAAATCATTAGATGGCCAATTCTGATTTTTAAAACCTGATTTTCCTCTGTCAGTTTTTGGTTCTCCTTTTTCAATTGGCCCACTTCTTCTTGCATTACTTTCCTTTCTTCTTGCATCACTTTCCTTTATCTTTGCATCGCTTTCATTTCTCTTACCTACTTTTCCTCTGCCTCTCTTAATTGTTTTTTTTTTTATTTTTTTTTTTATTTTAAACCCTTAACTTCTGTGTATTGACTCATAGGTGGAAGAGTGGTAAGGGTGGGAAATGGGGGTCAAGTGACTTGCCCAGGGTCACACAGCTGGGAAGTGTCTGAGGCCGGATTTGAACCTAGGACCTCCTGTCTCTAGGCCTGGCTCTCAATCCACTGAGCTACCCAGCTGCCCCTCTCTCTTAATTGGTTTTTGAAGTCTTTTTTGAGTTCTTCTAGAATCTGTTTCCAATCCATATTTTCTTTTGGATTTTGGATGTGTTTTCTTTGCTTTCACTGTCCCCTTCTGTGCCTGTACCTTGCTCCTTGTCTTTATACAAATTCTTTTAGAGTTAGGTGCTTTGTTTGTTGTTTGCTCATTTTTCCTGTCTAATTATACGTAGGCTTGGGGGATGATGTGATGGTCTGAGGGCTGAGAGCTTAAGAGCCCCCTCCCCCTGCTAATTCAATTGGCCCTTCTGATGCTAATAGTTTAAAGACTTGCCTCAGGCTTAGGTGTAAGCTTTTGATCTCAGACCTTGATCAGGTCAGGGACTGATCAAATTCTAGCCTCAGGCTTAGTCTCAAGTTTTTGGTTTCACTGTATACTTGATGCAATCAGACACACCCTTTATTGTCCTGTCTTGGAGCTCCACCCTGAGTTTTTGGCAAAAAGATCAGTATTTAGTACTTAGTACTATCATCTACCCCAAGGTGTGAATTAAATTCTTGTCCAAAGCCCAGACTAGAATTCCCTGGGTTAGGGTTGTGAACTTCTCCACAGGTTTGAAATTTCAAGGGGTATGGATTGGCTTTTACCTCTTTTTGCTCTGGCAGAGTCTCAGAGTCTGGATTTTGGCTCAGAAATAGGTTCCTGAACCTTGGACACCGGATGTAGAGTGGGGTTATCTTGAGATCTATTTATCATCTCCAATAATCTGATAAAGAACAGCTTAGTTGATAAGAAGTAAGGACACTGAAGATCTTTTAGCTCATGCTTCTATCTCTGTCTCCAGGAGTATGGAATTTATTATATATATATATATATATATATATAT